>NC_136965.1:6415000-6417500 GCF_032717465.1 Coenobita brevimanus | reverse complement strand
ATCCATCACGGTTGAATAAAAGGAAATAGTGCAGAGACATAGTGGAGAGAGAGAGAGAGAGAGAGAGAGAGAGAGAGAGAGAGAGAGAGAGAGAGACGTACCTTAGTGTTAATTAGTACGACGAAGCAGAAAACCAACTTCTTATCTTCCAGGAGAAATGCTTAACTATCTTGTGAGAGAGAGAGAGAGAGAGAGAGAGAGAGAGAGAGAGAGAGAGAGAGAGAGAGAGACGTACCTTCCCCTTAAAAAAACAAAATAAAGAAAAGAAAAAATAAATCGTCTGTATTTTCCAGGCGATTTTCTTTACCATCCCTACGCCCTTCCAGGAAACGTTAAGCCATCGCGATTAATTCCTGGAAAAAGAGAAGCCGTCAAAGTTTATTCCAGGGTAAGAAAAAACAGGAAAAAAAAAACACGAAAATAAAGCGTTGTTGTTTTAAATGGCTGTGTGGCAGGATAGAAGCCATCAGAAGTGTAAAGCTTTGGGATGAGGGTAGTTTTGTCTCAGTCCCCCCTCCCCTCGTTTCTCTCTCTCTCTCTCTCTCTCTCTCTCTCTCTCTCTCTCTCGTCTGTGCCCCTCTTTTTCTTCCTTGTCAAACTGTCTTTCTTTTCACACCTCCTCACCCACCCCCACTTCTCCTCTCCAGCCTCCCTTTTTCTCCTCCTCTATTCCTGTCAGTCATCTCTTCTTCCTCCCACACTTCCCTTTCTCAGCCACGCTATTTTTTTTCACCCTCTCCACCTCTCTCCATTTTTCTCTCACATTCTCTCAAACCTTCCCCTGCCATCCCATGCCTTCTGAAACACCAGTTTTTCTCATCTCCCCCAACCTTGCCTTTTTCCTTTACATCCCAGTCAATCATTTCTCCTTTCTCCCAAACATCCCCGCCCAAGGACACCTTTTTTTTCTGTTCTTCCTTTATTTCTTGTGTGTGTATGTTTTTTTTTTATTCACTCCCTGTCAACCTCTCTTCCTCCCACGCCCCCCTTCTCCCTCTTTAGCCTCCCCCAAGCCCCCTTCTCCCCGTTTAGCCCCCTCAAGCCCCCCACGGCAGCCCCACATGACTTGCAGAACTTAAATGAGGTCTCCGGCCGTCTCCCCCGCCAATAATTACTTACTTCCCCGCAAAGCTCTGTCCTGATTGGCTCTCACACCAGGCCTGAATAACAACGCAAGATGGCTCGTTTGGCTCGGTGACTGGGGAAAATATGTGGGAGTTTTATGTCTGTGTTTTTTTTTAGTGGCCTTGCTTGCCTGTGATTCTAAAACGTCGAAAGTTGGAACTGGCACAAAAGGTTCTTCTCCCAGGAAAAGGTTGAACGAAAGAGAACCAGAAGTAAAAGTACGTTCATTTCTAAGCACCAGAACCCAGTGCTTTTAAAAGATTGGAGGTCGTAGGTAGAGGGAAATACATTCTGAGGAAGACAGTGGCAGAGTTGACAAGTTGCATATACGAAGGATTGAAAGTATCGGCTAACTCCTGCATGTTTTCTTTTGTTGTTGTTGGGAAATCTGAAATGTGTTGTCTTTTCCTGACCAAGATTGTTTTCGTTTTTGGCAGTAAAGTTGGACGGCATCTCGTTTCTCTTGATTTAATTTTGACCTCTGCACCAGGTGATACACAGGTGTCCACATACAGGTGCGGAAGGTGTTTTGAGCAAGCAGGACCAGATCAAGTTGAGTAGCTTTTATTGATCTTCACGGATATTATTCACATTCACTCTCCACTGTATTTTCACCTTGTATTTTAGCTAATGGGTTTTCATTTCATTGGTTGCTTTCCACAAAAATCAATACGCAAGTCATGAGTTGTGATTCGCGCCAAAACTCAAATTGACGAACTTTGCGAATGGCGCTAGAGGTTGCATACATCACCAGATAAAGTTGGTCACCAGTCTCTCTTAAAATTGGTATATAGGTATTAAATTTCATAATATAAGTGGCATGTCCTATTTTTTTTCCTTTTTTTATGGATGTCGTCATATGAACTATATTAAAAAAAAGGCCAACTAATAACTTCAGCCCTATATTAAGAATACTTTTTTAATATTTGATGGAGAATTTGAGTTTGATAAAGCGTTTCACATAAACGCATTAATTTTCATGACGATTCCATAAAGGTATAATTCACATCCATAAGTCCAGTCTTTCCACACAATTGCACGATTAGAGATCCCATGAACTGAAGAGCAACGTGGAGAGTGTAAGGATCCTGTACTCAGCGATTGGTTCTTTCTTCTCATCACACACACACACACACACACACACACACACACACACACACACACACACACACACACACACACACACACACACACAACTATCCATCAGTGTCCACCCACCATCTATGCTCTAATTCAAACCTCTCTCCCGCCCTTCCTCCTTCTGGCCATCAAAGTCATCCAGCCACCTACGGAATCCACTAACCCATCCATCCATCCATCGTTCACCCAACCATCTATCAGTCACTCAGCCACCTGCCCACCAACGCATCCATCC
>NC_136965.1:6407500-6410000 GCF_032717465.1 Coenobita brevimanus | reverse complement strand
TCTACCATTATACTAATTCTGCCATGATTTAATTCTACCATGATACTAATTCTACCATGATCTAATTCTACCATGATCTAATTCTACCATGATTTAATTCTACCATGATACTAATTCTACCATGATGACATTAATCCCCCCCATGATGGTAGATATGGTAGGTATGGGGGAAGGACAGCGGCATTCACGACCCCCCTCCCCCCAATATTGACCTTCGTGAGTGGGTCAACATCCTTATCCCAGCTGAGCAAACCAAGGTCATATCAGGTCAGCCCCACCCGTTAGAAAATGAGCCTTATCAGTGGGGGACGTAAGGGCGAATTTCCCCCTTTATCTCCTGTCCTGTTGATGGTCTGACGGCACAATATTGGTCACTAGGAACGGGGTCTGTTGTGGGCTGCCCTACTATTGTTCTGGAAATGTTATCTCCATCTTAATGTTGTTATCTTAAAATACTGTTGTCCTGGGATTAGCAGTCCTGTTGTAGGGTAGTCCGTTCTGTTGTGTGACTGGGTGTAATGTTGTTCAATTTGTCTGTTTACTATCTGTTGTTTTAGGGATATTTCGCCGTGCTTACTGTTGTCTCGGATTTAATAGAACAGTGTAGCGTAAGTTGTGTTGTTTTTCTTCGTGTGTTGTTCAGTCGACGTTCTCTTTACTGTTCTTTCGTCACCCGTTCTCCGTTGTGTTATTAGCCTGTTATTGTTCTCATCCTAGAGTCAAAACACCTGTGTAGGCTAATGCACCCTGTTCACTGTTCAGGTGTTCCGTTCATCCACTTTGTTCAGCTATGTTTACTGTTGTTTTTTGGTAGCCTCTTTTGTTCAGGAATTATTGTCAAGCCTACTATTGTGTGTGTGTGTGTGTGTGTGTGTGTGTGTGTGTGTGTGTGTGTGTTTTAAATACTCTAAATATTTGTCGGCATGTTGTGTGTGTGTATGTGTGTGTGTGTATAATTTAAAAGAACACTCGGTTGATTCGCCCACTTGTTTGTTCAGGTGTTCAGTTCCATATG
Organism: Coenobita brevimanus; assembly: GCF_032717465.1. NCBI lineage: Eukaryota > Metazoa > Arthropoda > Malacostraca > Decapoda > Coenobitidae > Coenobita > Coenobita brevimanus. Next base: position 6,408,985 of record NC_136965.1, on the reverse strand, counting down.
TTTCCTGTTTACTGTTGTTTTGTTGCCCCTTCTCCGTTGTTATAGAATATTATAATTAGCTTACTATAGCCTCATCCTAGAATTAAATGAACTCTGTAGGTTAATTCGCCCTCTTATTATGTTCAATTGTGTTCAAGTGCTAGGTTCTGTTGACTGATGTTCACTTTGGCTCATACCCTCTTGTTTCGTTGCCTCCTCTCTGCCGTTGAAGGAGTGTTATAGTTCCCCTTCTTTTGTTTTCATTCTAGATTTAACAGTAATCTGGTGTATGGATTATTTCTTTTATACATTTGCTTTTCCTTCCTCATCTGTTAAAAAAAATGCCCATGTATGTTTTTGTACAAGATATCAGAGAAAAGTTGTTATGGGTGGATTGATGTGCAGTGGGTCAGGCAAGAACGGATGCGGTTGTAGGAATAAATCATGACGTTGTATTGCCATCGGTGGAGATGAAGACCGCAGAGTTAATTTATTTACTATGTGAGACCGTAAAAGTATTCGTCTGTTTGAAACGAGGGATCACAGCACTTAATCTTAAATTTTATTGGCGTTGGCAGAGGTATACGCTCTCTGAAGATTTTCTAGTTATTATTCTCTCCTTTGCTCTCCAGACTGTTCAGAATTGGAGAGTTTTAAAGATGAAGGGGTTATACATGGTCTTTATTTACCCCATTATTATATTAAAAAAACAACAAAATTATGTGGAAATAGCGAGAATAGACTGGTAAAAACACACCATCTTAGTGAACGGGGTAACATCACTTGTACAGACTTTTATCAGCACACAGATTTTCATTCTTTCCAAACTTCCATCTCGGGAGGGAATGTTTGCTTATCGGATTTTACTGACCCGTAGAAGTACTTGCCTTTCGGATCTCTTAAAGCCTTTTTTTTTTTAGTTACCTCTGTTTGTCACTGAGGAGGAACGCAATATCAAACCCGAAATATGGAACAGTAGGGAGATTTGCAGACATGATTAGCCTCTTGTAACTTTATCTGTCTTTTCTTTCGTTCTTACTTTTTCATTTCCTTCCTTCCTTTCTACGTTACCTTCTTCCTTTCTTTCGTCATTTCTTTCTTTCATGCTTGCTTACATCCTTCCCTCTTTCCTTCCTTTTCTTTCTTTCCTCTGTCTCTCTCTCTCTCTCTCTCTCTCTCTCTCTCTCTCTCTCTCTCTCTCGGCAGGTCAAGCTAAGTACTCCTCAGAATCCCTCACTATCTTGTTCATCCTATAACTGAGAATCTAAGTTATGAGAGGAAAGTTCATGGGCTGTTATTAAATATATCTGGAACAAGACCAAGGAAAGGAGAGTGCGTATTTTTTTTTGTTTTTTTTTTGTTAGGAAAGTCAAGGAAAGTAGTTTTTTTTTATGCAAAGAAGAAGGGATCAAAGGTTAAAGCGTGCAATTTTTTCTCCCAGAGAGAGAGAGGGAGACAGAGGTTCATTATATATGCTAAACTCATTGAGTTACAAGACTGTAGGTG
>NC_136965.1:6355000-6405000 GCF_032717465.1 Coenobita brevimanus | reverse complement strand
TTCGGCTGACGACCAAGTGATTCAGATTGGAGGGTCGATTTGACTAGTAACCAAGGAGACTCGACTAAAACCCATCGCAGTTCACGCAACCACTGTGTTCAAGGTGTGGATGTGTGCCAGTTCCATCAGGTGAACGAAGACCGAATATAATGACACCCAACGAAAATCATTGGTTAAAAATTGAGACACGTGAGCAGCTGTGTTGTGATGGTGGGATGTGGATGGTGAGAGAGAGTGCATGGTACAGGAATAAAATTAAAGGTAGTCTGTAAATAGCGCTGCACTGGAAATACTTGCCTCTATCTTTTGTGTTGCGGGTACGGCTTGATCTGCTGGTGTGGGCGAGGGTGTGGCAGTGAGAGTAGGAGGTGAATTAGTGATGTAGGGCACTGGTGTGGGTGTGGCTATGGTACCGGTAGTGGGGGGTGAATTAGTGATGTAGGGTACTGGTGTGGGTGTGGGTATGGTGGTGGGTGTAGGAAATTAATAAATGGTGTAGGATTCTGGTGTGGGTGTAGGTGTGGCAGTGGGAGTAGGAAATGAATAAATGATGCAGGGTGTTGGTGTGGACGTGAGTGTGGCAGTGGGAATAGGAAATGAATTAATGATGCAGGTGCTGGTGTGGGCGTGGGTGTGGCAGAGGGAATAGGAAATGAATAAATGATGCATGGTGTTGGTATGGGTGTTCGTGTGGTAGTGGGAGTATGAAATGAATAAATGATGAAGGATAGGCCGTGGAAGTAGGAAATAAGTGATGTAGGATCCTGGTGTGGGTGTGGGTGTGGTAGTGGGAGTAGGAAAAGGTGTGGGTGTGGTAGTGGGAGTAGGAAAAGGTGTGGGTGTGGTAGTGGGAGTAGGAAATGTATAAATGATGCAGGATAGACACTGATAACACAGACTTTTCCTTCCTCACAAAACACGAGAAAAGCCCGTAGGAGTGGAAGAGGAGAGTTATATGTGGACCTCCCGGTATGAAAAGACACGCCTTAAGCGAAGATATATTGTATTTCTGTTATGACCTACTTTATATTATTTTTACAAAGGGAAATGTGGGAGTTACTGTTAGCCTACCATGTCAGTATTTAGCACGTCACTTTTCATTTATCTGTAGTATTTAGTAATTTATGTACAATATTTATTTGCCAATCGATCATCAATCTGTTATTTATTGCGTGTAAATTGTCCTCTCCTGATATATTTCCTTGTTTGTAATTCGTTACTCCAAATACCGAAACTAATGCTTGATTTATTGGTGATGTGCTACGATGTATGTAAAGCTAATAGGGTAAAAAGAATTCGTTTTATTATTATTATTATTATTATTATTATTATTGCTATTATTACTACTGCTATTGTTATTATAATTACCATCATCATCATTACTATCGTCTTTGTATTCATTCTCATCGTCGTCGTCATTATTATTATTTTCAAAGTGCCACAAGTAGCAAGGGTATTTGGGTATTTGATTAGTGTATTTTAATTTTCACTTCCTAAAACGCTTCCCTGTTTGCAGTTCATTACTCCACATACACTGACAGGTCTCACAATAGTGTATTAATTGCTTATTACTGTGTGTGTAAATTTGGTTGGTTCAGAGCTACAGAAATATACTAGAATTATTAAGACTACAGGTGTGTGTGTGTGTGTGTGTGTGTGTGTGTGTGTGTGTGTGTGTGTGTGTGTGTGTGTGTGTGTGTGTGTGTGTAATAATCTACCTTTCTCGTGTGTGGCTGTTGTTTTCTCAAGAGTGGCTGATCTGTACTTGTGGTTTTGTGGTCAGAGTTTCATTTATGATGCCTTGAAACTGCCAAAACCTGTAGTTCTTTCACCTTAACGTGGCCCAGATTTTTTTTTTTTTTTTTTCAGTATATTTCACGTAGCTGTGTGGCAGAAATAGACAATGCCGTAGTTCTGAAACCTTTCCATAACTCTCCATGACTGGCTTTACATTCTAGCACTACTTTATGGTTGCAACTCTGAATTTAAGATAGAGGTATGGCAATTTTGGGCCAAGGTAGAGTAAAAAGGGTATAGTGAGAATGAGACCTTGTTACGGAAATAAGCAGCAATAATTTTTCGGAACAGAATCTTGCTGCATCATTAGTTTGGATCCACAGAAGTGAAAAGAAATAATTGCCAGTAATAATCAGATGGGTTAACATTCATAATCTTGTTTTGTTATTCGTTTGGATCCTATTAACTGTTCAGGTATAATTAAATGGGTCTGTAGAGTTGGATTTTTTTTTATTTTTTTTTCCAGATGCCTCAATCTCGTTTGGGGTGGCCACAAACAAATCTCCTCCAAGTCGCCCTGTCCCCCGCCATTTCACTGCCCTGCTCCCAACTCACACCCCCCTCTCTCATATACCTCTCCACCCCATCCCTCCATCTCATCCTCGGCCTCCCCCTCCCTCTTCCCCCCTCCACCTCACTCACATACACTCTCTTCATCAGTCTTTCACCCTCCATCCTCTCCACATGGCCAAACCACCTCAGTGTGTTCCTCATAACGCTTCCTATCACATCCACATCAACACCACAACGCTCCTTTATATCCTCATTCGTCAGCCTGTCTCTCCATGTGACTCCACAGGCTCCTCTTAAATAACTCATTTCCACGGCTCTCACTCTTGACTTGTGTCCTTCCAACAACGTCCAAGCTTCACTTCCGTACGTTAGAGTTGGTATCACAATACTGGCATGTAGTAACTTTTTCACTTCCATGCTCACTTCCCTGTTTCTTATCACTGCTTTCAAAGAACCAGCAACCTTTCTTCCCTGCTGTACCCTTTCAAGCACTTCACCCTCCAAACCTCCATCCTTACTCATCACACTACCCAAGTACTTAAACGTACTCACATTTTCCAATTCCTCACCATCCAACCTCGCTGTACATTCACTGACTTCACCTCTCTCAAAGACCATCACTTTACTCTTCCCTACATTCACCTTTAGATTCCGTTTCTTATACACTCTCCCAAACTCATCCACCTAGCCTTGCAGCTCCCCTTCGTCTTCACTCAACAACACAGCATCATCTGCAAACAACAGTACAGGGATTTTCCAAACACCATCCTCTCTCACCAGGGCCACTCCAACATCCACTACCCTACCTTGTACCTCTTTTATTACCCCATCCATGTACAGATTGAACAACCATGGAGACATGACACATCCCTGTTTCAAACCAACTTTCAAAGAGAAAAATTCACTTAGTTCACCATCCACACGCACTGCAGCCTTCGCACCATCGTACATACTCTTCACAGCATTCAACAACTTCCCATCTACTCCATATATTCTTAACACTTTCCACAATCCTTGTCTATCCACCCTAGCATATGCTTTCTCCAAATCCATGAAAGCCGCATACAACTTCTTTCCCTTCTCCAGAAACTTTTCCACTAAAGATCTAAGAATGAATATCTGATCTGCACAACCTCTTCCCTTCCTAAAGCCTCCCTGTTCTTCTCCAACTAATTTCTCTGTTCTTTCTCTAACTTTGTCAATAAGTATCCTACCATACACTTTTCCTATTATACTAAGAAGACAAATGCCCCTATGATTACCACACACTTCTTCATATCTCGAAATTTGTCATAAACCTAATAAAGTCTTGATATTTAAACTTTGCAATTAAACTCTAAGTGTTTAGGAATACCTGGATGGGACTGTCAATTTGCAATAACTTGTTTTTTACCGTAACCTAATATAATGAGATCTTGATACACTCTGGTTATAATCAAGCAAATTGAAACAGTTGAACTTTTTCTTCATGCGTGGTTTGAAGCTTGAGAATTGTAGAGAATCAAACACTCCTTGATTCGGGTAGTTAGGTGGCTTGGAGGATCACTGTAATGGGATCGAAGCCTAAGAATCGTAAAGAATCAAACACTCCATGATTCGAGTGGTCAGATGGCTCGGAAAATAACTGTTTTTGGTTCGAAGCCTCAAAAGTGCATAGGAATAAACAAAGCACTAAATGAACCAGCTGGGATCGCCATACGTTTCAGGTGGGTCGGTATCTCAGTCCATCAGTTCGAAGCCCAGGAAATGTGAAGGAATTATAGGCAGAACTGTATGTAGTTTTTTTTTTTTTTTTTATGCGAGGAAGAAGGAACCAAAGGCCATGAGGTGTGGATATTATGTGCAGGTGTTCACGTTCTCGAGGGTTGGGGTAATAATCTGACTCTCTCTCTCTCTCTCTCTCTCTCTCTCTCTGATCATCGTATGCCCAATTTTTTCCACCGTTCCGTTTTTTTTTTTTTTTTTTTTTTTTTTTTTTTGTAAAGTAAGGTTAGTATTTCTCTTAAGTTATGTAGAGATTGTGTGAGAACTTAACAAGGCCTTGCCAATCTAAACGATAATTATACGGGTCGAAATCTTGCTCACTTCTATGCCACACTAGTTAACTTGTCCAAAGAGCCACACTTTCTAAGCCTCCTTCCGAGACTTATGGTAGGTCAGTGGGAAATGTAAGAAAAATTTGACCGTACTCTTTGGCACATCACCATAGTATCGACAGGAAGACAGTGACCTCAGCTAGTTAAATAGGTCTGTTAAAAGGAAACTGCAGACAAGATGATTGATGTGTAAAATAGTTTGGAGTTTTGAAATTATGGTATATAGGAGTTACAGGGCTTTGGAGTTTTGAGGGACTTGGATGAATGGTTGTGGAGAGTGCAGTCGTGTTTTCGTTGCTCTCTCCTCTAGCGATCTAGGGCTGCCTCACCGGCAATAGTTTTGTAAATAGGGGAGTAAAAGTTAGGTTAGCTAGATCTCATTTTCCTCCCTGGCCTTAGTAGATATAGTAAGTGTCTATATCTGTTTCCTGAGATTGCCTTTGCTTACTCACCTCTGGAGTGTACCCCCCACTGATCGCTCTGGGGTGTGAGTGACACACAGGCGCGTCCTCCCGAGAGTGGTTTGAGAGGGTAATCCCAGACTAGGTGGGTCTTCCCCAGGTGCTCTGTCCCTTGCTCGTTTTTCTCTTTCTTCCCACTTCCCCCGCGAGGGGGAAGTGGTACCTATGGAGGACGCCCCTACTGCCTCCCCCCCCTTCAGGGGGGGAGGTGGTCCTGACGATATTAGGCATGACAGGACTGACCACCCCCAGACTGACGGACGCCAGACTCGAGCCCCACTTGACATCCCTGTAGCTAATGCGACCTACGTTATCATTCATGCGCTAGGTTCCACTCCCTTTTCCAGTCTCAATCCCTTCCTTATCAAGAAGGTGATTGACCACTGTGCGGGAGAAGTCGAACAAGTTAAAAAACTTGCTAATGGAGATCTCCTGGTCAAAACTGTAAACTCGGCACAGGTAAAGGATTTGTTGAAACTGCGCAAATTCCATTGTTACGATGTCGAAGCCAAAATCCCAGTCTCCATGAATTCTTGCAAGGGTGTTGTCACTTGCAGGGATCTCATGGTGATGAGCGAGGACGAGATCGTAAGTGAATTGGCGCAGCAAGATGTCATCGAGACTAAATTCATAACTCGCTACTCGGAAGGCATAAGGACGAAGACAGCAACTATCATCTTGACATTTGCCAAATCTTCTCTTCCTAGTGATATCAAAGTTGGTTATGAAATTATTCACGTTCGGCCGTACATCCCAAACCCTTTGCATTGCCTGAAATGCCAGCTGTATGGGCATGGTACAAAGACTTGTCGGGCTTCCCAGCCAGTGTGCGGCAAGTGTGCAAGCCAGGGTCATGATGCGGAAAGTTGCACATCAGAGACAGTACGTTGCTTTCACTGCAAGGGTACTCACTCCACTTCCTCTAGGGATTGTCCCAAGTGGAAGGAGGAGAAGGAAGTCTGCACAGTGAAGGCAACTGAGGGTATTTCCTACTACGAAGCTAGGAAAAAGGTGAAGGAGTTGCATGCAACTCCCACGCCGAATAGGTCCTATGCTTCGGCGGTAATGTCCCATCCTGTGATGTGCTCTGTCGAGACGCAGACTGACCCTGTCTTTCTCCCTCCTGCCACTCACAGTACATCTCCATCTCGACCTCCTGTCCGTTCCAACTCTCTCACTGACATCCCTAAGGCATCAACTTACTCTCAGGCTGCTGCTGCCTCTCCATCAGTACGGCCTAAAGCGAAGCCTGACAAGCCTACTAAAAATAACATGACCACCCTCACGAAACAGTCACGTCCTCATGTCCTTCCGGTTCCTACTCCAGCGAGGGAGAGAAAGGTTAGCTCTTCCTCGGGGGAGGCTGGGAGCCTAGTTATTGATGAAAATATGGAGGTTTCCATCAACAAGCACCGGGATAGGTCCCCTGGTAGTCGCTCGCCTACTGGCGGGCGACAAAAAAAGACGAAGCACACTGGCCCCCAACGGAAATCTTAAACCGCCACATTCACTCTATTACAGTGAAATTGTAGAGGTATTGGGAATAAGTTACAAGATATAGCGATCTTGCTGTCAATACACAGGCCAGACGTTGTTTGTTTACAGGAGACGTGCCTGGAGGATCATCCTGATCCTCCACAGTTCAAACACTACCACTCGTATAGAAGATATGAAGGTCACGGAGTTGCCATTTACACACACAAATCACACCCACAAACGGAAGTGATTCTAAATTCTACTCTGGAAGCTGTCGTGTGCAGAGTAAAATTTAATAACACGTATCTGTCTATTTGCTCTCTGTACTGTCCTCCACATGGCCCCATTGATAGTGATGCTTTAAATTCACTAGTTGAACATCTGTCTGGAAATAAGTTAGTGTTGGGCGATTTTAACGCCCATCACTATCAATGGGGTAGCTTGAGGTTTGATGGTCATGGGGAGCAAGTAGCCAACCTAATACTACAGTCCAACCTCTGTCTTCTGAACGATGGTTGAGCGACTCGTGTAGATGATCGTACTGGTAACTTTTCGGCCATTGACTTATCTTTGGCCTCCCCTGGTATACATCAAGATCTCTCATGGGACCCTTACGACGACTCCTTGGGAAGTGATCATTTACCCATCTGTCTTTCTTATACACGCGACATCATTTCGGACCCTCCACCTCCAAAAATTAACTATAAGAAAGCAGATTGGGGATCCTTCTCAAGGATCGCCAATTTAGATATATCTGGGGAGACCATAGATGTTAAGGTCGAAAATATAACTACTTCCATATTACATGCAGCTGAGGCTGCTATTCCCAAGACTTCTACAGTTCATGCGAAGCATAGAGCACATTGGTGGACGCCGGATTGCCGACAAGCATTAAGAAAACGCAATAGGAGATACAGGATTTTTGATAGTCAGCCCACTGAGGAAAATTTTATTGCATACAAACAGGCACGGGCTGAGGCAAGGAGAATAATAAGAAGGGCTAAACGTGACTCCTGGCGGTCCTTGGTGTCCACGGTGACTCGTACAACACCATTATGTAAAGTCTGATGCACTATAAGAATATTAAATAATAAAGGCCCATATTTCCCTGTCACCACCCTGCAGGTAAATAATAACATCTATGACGAGCCCGTGGACGTTGCTAACATCCTCACCAGAAGTTTTTCTCATGTAAGTAGCTCAGCCAATTATGATCCGCGTTTCCAACATCACAAACGCACGGCTGAGCTACAGATATTAGACTTTGCCACAGAAGACGTAGACTCCCCGTACAACCAAGAGTTTACACTAGATGAACTGCTCCTTGCCCTTAAATCCTGTAAAGACACCAGCCCTGGACCAGACACCATCACGTACGATATGATCCAGCATCTCAATCAGGACAACCTGATTAAGATGTTAGCATTGTACAATGAGATTTGGGAGTCTCGAACGTTCCCAAACTCATGGCACTTTGCGCACGTCATACCGATACCCAAAGAGGCTGGTCGTCTTATGAATCCCACTTCATTTCGTCCTATTGTGTTGACTTCTTGTCTATGTAAGGTCATGGAACGAATGGTAAACAATAGGCTTCTTTTTGTTTTAGAGTTGAAGAATTTGTTAAATGATCAACAATGTGGCTTCCGTAAATACAGAAGTTCAATAGATCATTTAATGAATTTGGAGCATTGTATTGCAGAGTCATTTGCCAATAAAGAATTCATGATAGGGGTGTTCTTGGACATCCATAAAGCCTATGACATGACATGGCGACACGGTATACTAATGAAGCTCTGTGCTTATGGTTTAAGAGGAAATTTGCCTATTTTTATTTCAAATTTCTTAAGGGACAGGACTTTCTCTGTCAAATTACCCCGTAACGTAACATCGGATATATTTATCCAGGAAAACGGGGTGCCGCAGGGAAGTGTGCTTAGTCCAACTTTATTTAGTATTATGATCAATGATATTCTGTCATCAGCTCCCATCCCCAGGAATTTTGAATACTCGCTCTATGCTGACGATTGTGCAATATGGCACTCTTCCCGTAATGCACAATTTTCGGCTGGGCGGATTCAAGCAGCCCTTGACTCCGTCCACCAATGGGCCTTGCAGTGGGGATTTAAGTTTTCCGTCCGTAAGTGTGCCGCTGTAGTTTTTACAACTCGTAACGTCCCCGATTTGCGTTTATTTTTGGATAATCAAGCGGTACCTTTTCAAAATTCTGTAAAGTTTTTGGGCCTCCACTTTGATCGCAGAATGAATTTTAAACTTCACGTTAATACTTTGCTTGCTCGTTGTGATAAACCATTAAATGTCCTTAAGTACCTAGCGGGTACTACTTGGGGTGCCGACAGAAAATCTTTATTAATGGTGTATAAGTCCCTTATTTGATCGAAGCTAGACTATGGCGCACAGGTGTATGGCTCGGCATTTGATGCCACGCTGAAAGGATTGGATGTGTGGCAGAATAAATGCTTGCGAATGTGTCTTGGAGCTGTCCGGTGTACCCGTGTAGCTCGTATGGAAGTGGAGGCGAATGTGCCTCCCCTCCGTATTCGCCGTGACCACCTGGCATTATCGTATGGGTTACGAACATTAAGGAAAAGTAATATCGGCAATGTGGCCTGTACCCCCCTGCGTCAATACCACCACCTTCTGCGGGGGGTGCGTTGGCCACTTGCCGCTCGCCTCCACTTACTGACTCAGGGGCTTGGTGTGGACCCCAGTGACTGTGACAAGTTGGTGCTTAAAAATATAGCGCCTTGGGAGCCACCCGGCTTTACAGTGGATGTTACATGGCTCCCATCACCAAAGGCCAAGGCGCCAGAGGCGGAGGTCCACCACTTGTTTCGTAACATCATTGTTCGTCACTTGGGGTCCCATCAATTGTACACCGACGGCTCCAAGTCGAGTGAATGTGTGGGTGCAAGTGTGTGGTCGACTGAATGTGCCCTCAGGTATCGGTTGCCGACTCATACCGGTACATCTGTGTTTACTTCAGAACTTTTTGCTATTGACAAAGCCATAGACTATGCTCTCAATTCTAGGCATGACCCATTTGTCATATTTTCAGATTCAAAATCAGCCCTTCAGGCAATTGCATCTTGCACTACGGACTCTCACGAGATCCAGGGCCGCATCGTTAATAAGTTGCATTCATGCAACAAGTCATTCACACTGATCTGGGTGCCTGGTCATTGTCGTATCTACGGCAATGAGCAGGCTGACTTACTTGCAAAGTCGGCTGTAGAGCTCGAGGAGACTTGGGACGTTCCTCGTGATCTACGGTCGAGTCTCTCTCTCGGAAAGAAATCAATAAATCTTCTGTGGCAAGGTCAGTGGACCAGACTAAATATTTCAACCTGTAAGCCGTACTTGGGCGACTGGGACACCGCCAACCGTCCCAGTCGCCTAGAAGAAAAAGTGTTGGCACGGTTACGGCTCAGTGCCACCATTTTAACCCACATAAAACCATATATGGAAAGACGCTTCCCACCGCACTGTGACATCTGTAATGCGGTGTTATCTATCAGTCATATCATCCTGCGCTGTCGGCGATTTATTCTTGAACGTGCTTCACTTATAAATTACTGCGGCGCAGTAGACGTCCCCTTCACCCTTTCCACCATCCTGGGTGATGGGGACATTGTTATGACTGATAAATTGATGGCTTTCTTGAGAGAGACCGGACTGATCAGAGTGATGTGGCTTTTTTACTGTGTGATTATGGTTTTTATCAACGGTAAATATGTATATATTGTAATATTAATTAGGGTTGACAGTTGACATATTTTAAATAGTTCCTCCTCCCACCGACCTATTTCTAATATAGATGTCCCCTACATTAAGCCAAGTTCCTCGCCTGACAGTCACCAGCTGATGAGTGCAAGTGTGCAATATAGTAAGGTATTGGGCACTTGCAGTCGATGGTGGTCTGCTGGGCGAGGTTCTTCACTTTTTGTACAAATTATGTAAATACATTATACTATCTTGCTTAAGTTATTCTAATTAGGGACGACAGCTGACGTATATGGAAATGTTCCTGACTCGTCTGGTTCCCTTTCATACATTGATGTCCCCTATATTAGGTTGTGCCTAGACTGACAGTCACCAGGTGATGAATGCAGGTATGTAATGTAGAAAGGCATTACATATCTGCAGTCGATGGTGTTCTCTTGGTCGAGGCTTTTTTACCATTAGTGTAGGTCTAGTTATTTGTCTCTTAGGATTTAGTATAGGTTAGCGATTTGTCTGTTAGGTGATTAGTTTTAGGGTCTTTAGATTAGGCATTTTTGATTATAAGTAATATAAGGTTAAAAATATAAAAAACGAAATAAAAATAATAAAAATAAAACTGCAAAAAAATAATAAAATATAAATTATTATATATATATGTACGTGTGCATGAAAGTGTGAATGTTGATATGCATGGATGTGTGTCTGTATGTATGTATGTATATATATATGTTCGTATATATATGTATATATGTGTTAACATATATACGTATATATATATTTGCCTTAATGACCAGAAGCTCCAGCCTCAATGGTCGATAGGCAAAAAAACAAAAAAACAAAAACAAAGGTGTTTTGATAGTATTTTTCGTTCACTATTTCAGAAGTCGGTGCTTAATTTCTTCCTTACTGTTGAAAGGCATGACTCTGGAGACAAGTTGGTTGGTGCAGAGTTTATATTTCGGAAGTATGGTATAAGAAGAGTTACAGAACGTTACTGAGAAATAGCAATCAGTAATTCTTCTACACGATCTCGAAACTGTCAGTGCTTAATTCCATCCTTACTGTCAAGGTGTGAATCTGCGGACAGGTTGGCTGTTGTGTAGAATAATTTAGCGCTTTGGAAGTACGGTAAAAAAAGAGAGTTGCAGAATGTTATTGTAGAATTGCGATCTGTAATTCAACCCTGACTCGAAATTGTCGGTGCATAGATCTTTCCTCACTTTTAAAAGCTGTAAACCTGTGAACAGTTTAGCTGATGCAGAGTAAAGATTGGAACTGTCAGAGTAAAGTATAAAAGGAGTAACGGAATGTTGCAGTAGAGGTGTGATCAGTATGACATGGTCCTACACAAATTTGAAACTATCTATCAGTTGCCAGACGCCTGCATCCCGTAAGGGGTGGCCACAAACAAATTGCCTCCATGTCGCCGTGTCCCCCGCCATTTCACTGCCCTGCCTCCAGCTAACACATCCCTCACTCATATACCTCTCCCCTCCGTCCCTCCAACTCATCCACGGCCTCCCCCTCCCTCTCTCCTCCTCCAATTCACCCACATACATTTTCCTGGTTAGCCTGTCTCTCTCCATCCTCTCCACATGGCCACACCACCTCACTGTATTTCTCCAAACGCTTGCTCTACTACATTCACATCCACGCCACAACGTTCCTTCACTTCCTCATTTATCAGTCTGTCTCTCCATGTAACTCCACATGCTCCTCTCAGGTAACTCATTTCTACCGCTTTCATTCTTGACTTGTGTCCTTCCAACGAAGTCCATGCTTCGCTGCCATGCGTTGGAGTTGGTATCACAGTACTATCATGCAGCGATTTTTTTTTATTTCCATGCTCACTTCCCTGTTCCATATCATTGCTTTCAAAGAACCAGCCACCTTTCTTCCTTGTTGTACCCTTTCAAGCACTTCATCCTCCAAACTTCCATTCTTACTCATCGCACTACTCAAGTACCTAAATGCGCACACATTTTCCATTTCCTCATCATCCATCCTCACTGTACATTCAGTGACTTCATTTCTCTCGAAGACCATAACTTTATTCATCCCTACATTCACCTTTAGATTCCGTTTCTTACTCTCCGTAACTCATTCACCAAGCCTTGCAGTTCCCCTTCGTCTTCACTTAGCAATACAGTATCATCTGCAAACAACTATATAGGAAGTTTCCAAATGCTGCCCTCTCTCATTAGGGCCACTCCATCATCCACTGCTCTGCCATGTATCTCTTTTATAACCCCATCCATATGCAGATTAAACAACCATGGAGATACGACACATCTGTTTCAGTTGAACATTCATGTAGAAAAATTCACGTAGTTCACTATTAGCCTACACGCACTGCAGTATTAGCAGCCTCATACATACTCCATTCAGAAACTTCCCACTTACTCCATATATTCGTAGTATATTCCACAATCCTTGTCTATCCACCCTGTCATATGCTTTCTCCAGATCCATGAAAGGCACATGGAACTTTTTTCCTTTCTCTAGAAACTTTTCCGCTAAAGACATATGGATGATTTAATATCTGATCTACACACTTTTCCCTTCCTAAAACCTCCCTGTTCTTCTCCAACTAATTCCTCTGTTATTTCCCTAACTCTGCCAATAAGTATCCTGCCACATACTTTGCCTATTGCACTAAGAAGACAAATGCCCCAATGATTACGACACACTTCTTTTTCCCCTTTTCCTTTGTACAGGGGAATAATTATACCTGACTTCCAATCCTCTGGGACTCTACCTTCCTCTCAGGCCAATCTGCACATCTTCTATATCCATTCTACTACTATCTCTCCCCCATGCTTCATCATTTCATCACACACTCCATCAATTCCTGGGGCTTTCCCCATTTTGACTTTCATCATTGCCTCCACTGGTTTCATCCTATTGATCTCTCCTTCTTTCTCACCTCCCTCCTTCTCCCATCCATTCCACATTCACTTATACTCGCATTACTTTTATTCCCTATGTTTAACAGTTCTTTATAATGTTTCCATCTGCTCACTTTTCTGTCATCTCCACTATAAATCTGCCATTTTTATCTTCCACTCCTCTACTAAATTCTTTATCACCCCGCCTAACTCTCTTTACCGCCTTCCAGAACATTTTCTTACATTCCCTTCACTTTACACTCAAATTCCTTCCAAATTCCTCATCCACTGTCTTCTTAGTGTTTCTTACTAATCTTTTCACCTCTCTCTTTTACATATAACTCTCTCTTCCTTCTCTCAACTTCCTCAATGCCACTGCTTTCCATCCACTCACTACATGGTTTCTTCCTCTTGTCTCACCTCTTCGTTCCACCATGCTGTTCTTTGCATCCCCTTTCGTCTTCACCCCACTCAACCTCTCACATGCTGCACAGATTTTTTCCTGTGAAAATCTTGCACACGCCTTCCTCCTCCCCCATTTGCTTCGAATCATATTTACCCAACCGCTCCTCCACTTCTCTTTTATATTCTGCCTTTTTCCCATCTTCATTCAACTTTTCTTCCCTCCTTGTGTGGACTGCTTCCTCCTGTCCTTCCCTCTTTCTATTCCTCCTTGGCGCTTGAACCTTGACTTTCATCACCTCCAAGTGGTGGTCGGAAAGTCCCAGCCTCTGTATGCCCGCCCTTGCATCCATTACGTACCGTCTCATCCTATCATCCACACACACACATAATCAATCACTGCCTTCCGTTCATTCAGTTCACCACCCACTCTTATCACTTGCAACGTATACCTGTGGATCATTTTGTGCCTGAAGAGGGTATTGGCTATCACCAACTCCCTCCCCTCACTGATGTCGACTAAAGCACTGCCATTCTCATCCACTTCTGCATGCACATCCCACACTCCATCCACCTTCACATTCTCAACTTTTCCATTCATATCTTCAGTTTTGAGACTGTCCATGCATAATAATCCTTCCTTACTGATTTGAAACACCAAGAGTGTGCAGAAGCAGCTAAAACAATATGGCCAAAGATTATCATATTCTGAGGAGTTGGTGGTAATTCGGTGGCTTTCTCATCTTAGTGGCTCATTTCCCGGCAGATTAGCAGTTTTCTCATAAGGAAAGGTTCGTCTACAGGTCTCCGCCAGCGTTGTGTCCTGTCTTCCATATTTCTCATTCCCCTCCATTCCAGTGATAGAGACTGTCCTTTCACATATATGTATTGTGTGCTTCATATCGCTACCTTACTAAAATAATTCTTGTAATACCATTCAATGATACAGCTGGCCATGAAGTGCTGGGAGACACGACAGTATGGGAGACAGTTACTTACGACAATATGGTCAGAAGCTTATACATCCCGTCCTGAAATAATGTACAGAAAACTAGCGAGATTGGTAGGGGTTCAAATCTCGCGTCAGTATTATTTAGAAGCGTAAGATGTGGAGAGAATGATACCATTTGACAGTACTCAGACGGGCTGGAATCTCGCCTCGGTATGCATTTGGAACCTCAAAAGTGTGAAGGGATTAGCTAGTCAACAATAATCACATGGTTTTCAAATGGCCTGGTCTCAACTAATCAAAAAAAATCCCATGGGTTTCTAAATGGACTAGCATCAAGTAATGAACAATAATCATATGGTTTTCTAAATGGACTCGCATCAGTTACATTATCACATGAGTTTCAACGAGACCAGCATCACCTCATGGACAGTAATCGCATGAGTTTTAAAGAGGGCCGTCATTTCACGCCAGTATTGGCTGAGGCCCCACTAAATTTACAAGAGCCTTCCAGATTTCCGGCGTGGTCTGGGGTCTTGTGGATATTATGGTCTGGCTTATCACATTCTCGAGGGTCTGTGGTAATGAGCTGGGTCTCTCTCATCTCATGCCTGATTTTCCCCCACACTGGTCGACCGCTACACCACACCAAGGCTCTGATAATGATGGAGAGGGAGGGAGGGAGAGAGAGAGAGAGAGAGAGAGAGGATATTATGGTTACGTGCAAGAAGAGTGACCGGAGGAGGAGTGGGTGGAAGAGGGAAAAGAGAGAAGAAAGATGTCTTAGGAAGAGAGGGAGAGAGGAAGGAGGAGGAGGAAGGAAAAGGGAGAGAGAGAGAGAGAGAGAGAGAGATTATGGTTACGTGCAAAAAGAGTGACCGATGGAGTGGATGGAAGGAAAGAGGGAAGAGAGAGAAGAAAGGAGAGATAGTAGGAAGAGAGGCAGAGAGGAAGGACGAGGAGGAGGAAGGAAGGGAGAGAGGAAAGGGGAGGAAGAAGAGGAGAGAGAGGTTCGATAATGATGGAATATTGTGAGAGAAGCAGTGGGAGCAGGAGGGAGGAGGAGGGAAGGAATGAGGAGAAAAATTGCAGTAGGAAGGAGGAAGAAAAAGGAGGGAGGTACTGGGAGGAGGGCAGAGGAGGAGGAGGAGGATATAAACAGTAAAGAATATGAGGGAAGGAAGGAAGGAAGGAAGGAGGGAAGGAAGAGAGGGTAGAGGAAGGAGATAAATTGTGACGCTCAGAAATGAAGGAAGGAAGGAAGAGTAGTTGATGGAAGAGGGAGAAAAACGTTACATAAGAGGAAAACGAAGGAAAGGAAGGAAGGAAGGAAGGAAGGTGTGTGTGTGTGTGTGTGTGTGTGTGTGTGTGTGTGTGTGTGTGTGTGTGTGTGTGTGTGTGTGTGTGTGTGTGTGTGTATCGCCAAGAACACACACACACATTTACATCCAATCTCCCCCTGGTGGTGTTTTCAGATATTTCACCTTTCACGCAGGCAGTTTCCCTTCCCTCCTCATCGACGACACGTGTAAGGGTGAGATTAGCCCCTGAATTTAGTGTTGGAGAGGGGCGCCTTCACGTGGTGGCACTGCTATAACCGGGCGGCTCCACTGCCCGGTTATATAAACGTCCCTCAGCTCCCTCCCTATTCCCTGGAAGGAGGATGGTGAAATGCAGAAGGACAGGTTTTGGTAGCTCTCTCTCTCTCTCTCTCTCTCTCTCTCTCTTAAAAAAAAAAAAGATTAATTTCCCTCGTCTCACCCAACACCTCACTCTCGGCCTCTCCCTCCTTATCTTATTTCTCTCTCTCTCTCTCTCTCTCTCTCTCTCTCTCTCTCTCTCTCTCTCTCTCTCTCTCTCTCTCTCCCTCGTTTCATATATCTCCTTCCTCCTCTTCCTGTACCCCAGAAAAAAGTTACATTTTTTTCACATGCCACTAACTCTGTCCCTATTCTGACCTCTTCTCTCCTCTGCCTCTAGCTCTCCCTCTCCTGCCATCTCCTCATTTCCCTCCTTCCCTCTCTTCTTCTCCCTCCCTTTTCTCTCCTCTCCTCTCCTCTCCCTCTACCTCTTTTCTCTCCTTCTCTCTCCTCTCCGTACTCACGAAGACAAAATTTTCCGCACCTCCCCAACCACGTCACTTTCGTTTTTTCTTCCTCCCTTCTCCTTCACCCTCTCCCTCTTCCCCTTCCCCCCCCTCTCCCCCTTTCGCTTCATATCCCTCCCCACCCACCACCTCACGCTCATTTTCTCCCTCTCTTCTCTGTTCCTTTCCTTTCCTCCCTTTCCTTTCTCCCTCTCCTTTCCTCCCTTTCCTTTCTCCCTCTCCTGTTGCCTTCCTTCTTTTCTCCCGTCTCCTCTTTTCATTTTCCCCTTTCCTATTCATTTCTCATTTCATATCCTCTGGTCTCTCTCTCTCTCTCTCTCTCTCTCTCTCTCTCTCTCTCTCTCACCTCCTGTCTCTACCCAGGAAGAAAGGCTAATTTTCCTCGCCTCTCTCACAATCTCGCTCTTGTCGACACCTCCCCCTTCTCTCTCTCTCTCTCTCTCTCTCTCTATTTCTCTCTCTCTCATTCCATCCCCCTCCTCCCCTCCTCTTTCTCCTTCCCCTTTCTTATCCTCTCCTTCTTCCCTTCTCCCCTCTTCCTCCACTTCCCCTCTTTCTCCTCTTCTCTCTCTTTCCCCTCTCTCTCCCCTTTTCCTCTCTTTTTCCTCTCCCTCTTTTCTCTCCTTCGTTTTCCTCTCCCTGTCTTCTCCTTCACTCCTCTCTCTCTTTTCCCTCCCACTTCCCCTCCTTCTCTTTCCTCCTTCCTTCACCTCGTCGTCCTTTTCCTGTCCATCTTCTCTTCCCTCCCTCTCCTTCTCCTCTTCTCTCTCCTCTCCCTCTCCCTCTCCTCTCCTCCTCCCTCATCCCCTATCATCTTCCCCTCACTTCCATTCCCACTATCACTCACCTTTCTCGCTCTCACCCCCCCCCTGTCAATCTTCCTCCAGTGCTCTCTCTCTCTCTCTCTCTCTCTCTCTCTCTCTCTCTCTCTCTCTCTCTCTCTCTCTCTCTCTCTCTCTCTCTCTCTCTCTCTCCCTCCCTCCCTCCCTCTCCACCTCCGTAAATCTTTATCCTAATACCAAGGCTGAACTTAAGGTCTGTTTGATCTGTGTGTCTGCCTCCCTCCCTCTCCTCCCTGTCCTTCTCCTCCCTCTCCCTCTCCTCCCTGTCCTTCTCCTCCCTCTCCTCCCTGTCCTTCTCTCCCTCTCTCCCATCCCCTCCCTCTCACTCACTATTCCATTGTATTAGATTACCATAGCAAATAATTGGATTCAAGATGTGTCTCGTAAGGCTTTGAGATTATGAAGGGAGCCATACATAAGGATTAAGGTGCGACGGATTCATTTCTCACTGCCTTTTTGATGGTCTGGGCGTTTCCATGCGTGAATGTTGATGAATATATACATAGAGATGGATTAGGGGTGTGTGCAGGGAGGTGGTGTGTGTGTGGAGGGGTTGGTGTGTGTGTGTGTGTGTGTGGGAGGAGTGTGTGTCGGTGGGGAGTGTGTGTGTGTGTTGGGAGGAGGTTTGTGGGGTGTGTGTGTTTGGGGCGTGTGTTTGGGGAGGAGTGTGTGTGTCGGTGGGGAGTGAGTGAGTGTGTGTGTGTGCGTGTGTGTGGAGGGGTAAGTTTGTGAGTATGGGAGTGAGTTTGCGTGTGTGGGGGTGGGTGGGGTGAGTTTGTGAGTATGGAGGGGAGTTAGTGTGTGTGTGTGTGTGTGTGTGTGTGTGTGTGTGTGTGTGTGGTTTATGCTTGTCTCTCTCACTGGATGCGGTGTTGAAGTTGGAGATTGGTCGGTAGATAGGTTGATAGGTAGACTGATATATGTCAAAAAAATACTTATATAAAAAAGCGTAGAAAACAGAAATTGATGAGCAAAAGAGAGTGAGAGTATGAGGCAAAGAACCAATACATTTTTTAACTTATTTCGAAAAAGTTGTTGTTGCTCTTGTTGTTGTTGAGTAGCCCCTGTCTGTCTGGGCGAGCTGACCCGTTACCCGCAGGCAAGCAAAAGGCCCTGCACCGATATTCCCCTGTGGTAGACAGCGCTTAGTGACGACGCGCGGGGAGGAACGTGTAGTTTTGGCTCCCGGATGGACGCCGCATATGTCTCCTTCCGCCCAGTTAATAAGGGCGCCATAGCAGGGTCCATAGAGCAAAAAGTATATATCTTATCAGTCATAAGAAATAATAGTAACTCCATAACACCTCCAAACTGTTTCGAACAGATAAAGGACAGATGTGGAGGAGAGACGAAGTTGTGAAGAGACCAGGTAATTATTTATTGGAGAAGAGATGAAATTCAAATGAAGGATGCAGTTTGAACTTGGGTTTATATGACGAAAAGTAGCTAGCAATTGCAAAAAAGGGGCACAAAAATATTATTCCGAAAAATGTAGTGGGTACAGGTTGTTGAAGGAGAGAGAGAGAGAGAGAGAGAGATGTTGTCAGAAGTCGTGGTGATAAAAAAAGGTGATAAAGAAGAAATAACTAGTGACTACAAAGCAATTTATCAGCGTCACAAAAAACTGTATATTAAAAAAGTGTAGAGGTTATACACTTTAGTGCAGATGAGAGAGAGGAGATTATTAAAGTCAGAGTGATAAAATTAAAGAAAGAAAGAAAGAAAGAAAGAAAGGAACACAGTAACTAGGAGCTACAAAACATTTCTTCAGCATGACAAAAAAACTATCTGTCTATCTATTTATCTATGTATCTATCTGTCTCTACTGAAAGATGTGAAGGATGGAGGATGTTAAAGAAAGGATGAGGGATAGAAAGCTGTTTTGCAAAGTTCGTAACAATTTTAAAAGCGATGAAAGTGACAAAAAATAGCGAACTAACAAGCTACAAAACCATTTCCTCGGGGTTTAGAAAAAAGATCGAAAAATGGCTGAGAACAGAAGCAGGTGAACAAAGGAGGGAGACAGAAAAGAGATAGAAAAATGGGTGAGAATAGAAGCTGGAGAACAAAGGAAGGAAATAGAAAAAAGATAGCAAAATGGTTGGGAATAGAGGCTGGTGAACAAAGGAGGGAGGTAGAAAAAAAGGGAGAAAAATGGTTGAGAAGCTGGTGCACAAAGGAGGAAGGGTGTGGGAGGGTGTGGACAAAAAACTGTGTAATTAGTGTAGCATGGAGGGCGAGACAGTGTTGGTGTCATAGGCAGGCGACACCCCGGGCCGCCCAACCACCCTGTTCCTGACACTATCCCCCACAAACAAAAGACACACGGGCTTTTGTTGACCCTTTTGTTGCTCTTACGGGCCGGCGGACGTAAAATGTACCAGGCAATGGGGAAGATTTAGTGATTATCTTGCCCTGGGAGGAAGGATTTTGGTCTAGACGCAAGGGAGACGCAAGGCCTTCTGTGGCAGGTAAAGTTGAAGGGTGTTTTGGACAGGTGGGTCGTGTCTCTCTCTCTCTCTCTCTCTCTCTCTCTCTCTCTCTCTCACCTGCTGTCTTTCCCATACAACGTTCCCCCGCCTACTACCCCTACCTTGCCTCCCATTGTTCTCCCTCCCACATCTTCTTATTCTCTCTCTCTCTCTCTCTCTCTCTCAACTCTACTTTCCCTCCCACTTTTCCTCTCCTTCCTCCCCTTGTTCCTCCTCTTCCTTCCCTCCTTCCTCCCCACTTTCCCTCTCTTTCCTCCCCATTTTTCCTCCCCATACCCTTAATACTTTCTCTCCCAACACCTTCCACCCCACTTCAGTCCCACTACCACTCCCTCCCTCTCCTATCTTTCCTCCAAACATTTCCTTTTTCCTCATTTTTCCTTCTGTCTCTTCTTCCTTATGCTGTCTTTTCTCTCACTACTATCCCTCCTACTACTATCTCTCCTACTAGTATCCCACTACTATCTCTCCTACTATCCTATTACTATCCTTCCTACGACTATCCTTCTACTATCTCTCCTACGACTATCCTACTAATCCCTCCTACTATTATCCTTCTACTGTCTCCTACTACTATCCCTCCTACTACTATCCTACCACAGTCTTTTACACTATTTGTCTCTCACTAGCCCTACCATCCCTACTACCATTCCCCCCACTACCATTGCCTAGCACTACCATTGGCCTCCATTCCACTCCTTTTCTTTCCATTTCTCTTTTCCTCCAGTATCTAGTTCCTCCTTTGAGAGAGAGAGAGAGAGAGAGAGAGAGAGAGAGAAAGAGAATACAGCTTGAAACAGAGGCATCACTTGAGCACGAACGGGAAGGGGCAGTGTACGTGGGGGCAGTGTACGTGGGGGCAGTGTACGTGGGGGCAGTGTACATGGGGCCAGTGTACGTGGGGGCAGTGTACGTGGGGGCAGTGTACGTAGGGGCAGTGTACGTTGGGGCAGTGTACGTGGGGGCAGTGTACATGGGGCCAGGGTACGTGGGGGCAGTGTACGTGGGGGCAGTGTACATGGGGCCAGTGTACGTGGGGGCAGTGTACGTGGGGGCAGTGTACGTGGGGACTGTGTACCTGGGGATAGGGTACGTGGGGACAGTGTACGTGGATTTGTACGTGGGAGAAGAGACTGTACGTGAGAGAGAGAGAGAGAGAGATTAGGGGTATGGTATTAGGGTGATAGGGTGATGAATTGGGTGGAGGGTACTGGAATAGTGGAGATGAGAGGGGAGGGATGGAGGTGGAGATGCGGTAGTGGCGAGGTGAATAGGGTGATGAGGATGTGGTAGAGGGTGGTGCAACGGTGCTGAGAAATTGGTGGTAAAGTGGAGTGAAGATGTGGTAGTGTGGTGGTGAAGTGAAGTGGAGATGTGGTATTGTGGTGGTGAAGTGGAGTGGAGATGTGGTATTGTGGTGGTGAAGTGGAGTGGAGATGTGGTGTTTTGGTGATGAAGTGGAGATGTGGTATTGTGGTGGTGAAGTGGTGCGGATATGTGGTGGTGTTGGTAGTGGTGATGTGGTAGTGTAGTGGTGATGGTAGTGGTGGTGATGTGGTAAGAACACAAGAGGGTAATTGCAAAGCCTAATTGCCTCATACTATTGCTTTTTTACTGTTCTCAAACCTGTCAGTGATTCCGTACCCCTTTCAGCTCGGTTAATGGCCAGGTGTAGTACGAATTTGACTAATAACCAAGGAGACGAATTCGTACCTCATAAGTAATGCTTTTCGAATTCCATATACCCACGACATAATATCCAAATTGAGGGATTGGCCCAGTTTCGTGTGGCAAAAAGAAATTAAATGAAGAATGAGACAAGGCTAGCACAGAGGAAGGCAGAGGTGTGGTAGTGGTGCTGATTGTGGATGAGGCAAGGTGTGTGGTGGTGTGTGGTAGAAAACGGACAAGGGTGGATGTAGAGGTGGTGGTGGTGGTGGTGTTGAAAAGTAGGTGTATTGTTGTTGTGGTGGTGGTGGTTGTGTGGGAACTAGGAAGCAGGTGTGGTGGTGGTGGTGTGGTGGTGGTGGTGTTGGAACTAGAAAGGTAGGTGTGTTGTTTTTGTTGTGGTTGTGGTTGGTTTTGTTATTCTGTCGTGGTGGCGGCGGCGGTGGTGGTGGTGCAGGTGTGGCAAGGTGAGTGTGTGGTGTTGGTGTAGAGAGGGAAGAGGGGTAGGTGTGGTGGGGAGGGAGGGAGCGTGTGCAATTGACGTTTGTGGAGACAGGATGAGACAGAGAGGGACCCGCTAGCTGTGTGTGTGTGTGTGTGTGTGTGTGTGTGTGTGTGTGTGTGTGTGTGTGTGTGTGTGTGTGTGTGTGTGTGTGTGTAAGCGTAGTTAGGTGTATAGGTGTGGGTAAGTGTGGGAAAGAAGAATTAAAAGACCTTAGCATTGGCGTAGGATGTAATAATAATGAGAGAGAGAGAGAGAGAGAGGAGGAGGCCCCCAGCTAGACCACTGGTTTTACATACAATGCCCATTTGTCCCTGAGTGGAAGTAGGGAAGACGCCCACACACACAGCACGGCAATTGGAGAGAGAGAGAGAGAGAGAGAGAGAGAGAGAGAGAGAGAGAGAGAGAGAGAGAGAGAGAGAGAGAGGCTGTGAGATTTGGTGGTGGGAGGGGGAGGGAGGAAGAAAGGGATGGTTGCGTAGGAGGAGGGTAGAGAGTAGAAAATGTAGGTAGGAATAGGAGGAGGGAAGGAGGGAGAGAATGAGGGTGGAGGAGGAGGAGGAGGAGGAGGAGGAGGGAAAGAGGAAGAGAATGAGGGTGAGATGTGTAAGGAGGAGGGAAGGAGGGAAAGAATACAAGTAGAATGTGTGATTTGGAGAAACAAGGAGGGAAGGAAAAGATGTCGGGGATACATTTGGAGCTTGTGTGTGTGTGTGTGTGTGTGTGTGTGTGTGTGTGTGTGTGTGTGTGTGTGTAGGAAATTGGAGGAGATTCGTTTACCAGGTAACTACCATAAAAGATCAATTAACCTGTTTGGAAGAGAAAATAGTTTGTCGATACGGAAAATTAGAGGCAGGGACTCTATTATAATGATCCGGTTTCTGTGTGTTTGTGGGTTTGTTTGTTACCGTAAGACAGCAAAAACGGAACAACGTAGCATAATTTCTGTTCGAGCAAGGTACCGTTAAAATACTCCAACTTGATGATTAAAACAATTTCCAGTCCAGTCAGGCCGCCGGTTCCCGAGTTATGACTAATTTTTGGCTTTTTGACACCGAGCGGCCCTTAAGCGAGTAATAATAATGATAATAATAATAATAATAATAATAATAATGTGATTTATATTTCGTTCTTGCTCCCTCTAGATGATGCTTTTTTTAGCCTAGAATTAATTTAGCGCCCTGGTATTGAAAAGCTTAACTCTGTACCTAATCCCTCCAGTATCTTATGTGGTGTAAGGACGGCTCAGTGTGCTGGTGTGGGCGTGGATGTGGCAGTAGGAGCAGGGAATGAAAAAATGATGCAGGGTGGGTACTGATAACCCTTACTGAGCCGTCCCCACAAAACACGAGAGATTCCCTTGGCAAAAGTGAGAGAAATAATATGGGTCTGAGTTGGAAAAAAAAAGGATTGAAAATAATCAACGTTATCATTGTGAAGAAGAAGAGAATGAAAAAGAAGAAGAGGAGGAGGAGGAGGAGAAGAAGAAGGAAGAAGAAGAAGAAGAGGAGGAGGAGGAGGAAGAAGACGAAGAAGAAGAAGAAGAAGAAGCGGAGGAGGGGGAGGAGGAGGAGGAGGAGGGAAGGGAGGAAAAAGTGAGGTTAAATTTAGAGCAAGTAGGTGGGGAAAATTGAGAGAGAGAGAGAGAGAGAGAGAGAGAGAGAGAGAGAGAGAGAGATCAATAGATAGATAAATAGATGAGTAGATAGATATATATAGATTAGATATACATAGATAGGCATAGATAGATGGATGGTTAGATAGACAGATTCAGTACACTAGATTGATAGATACATGTATGGATAGACAGATGGGTAGATGGATAGACAGGCAGGTAGATGGACAGATAGATAGATAGATAGATAGAGATTTGTTTACCTTTCGCTACGGGGAGAAAGTTCGATAAAATTGCTTATCGGAGGAGGAGGAGGAGAAGGAGGAGGAGGAGGGAAGAAAGTGAGATTAAATTTAGAGCAAATGGGTGTGGAAAACAGAGAGAGAGAGAGAGAGAGAGAGAGAGAGAGAGAGAGAGCGTTTTATCTTGTTAGGATACACCCCAGTCATGATTGTGTGTGTGTGTGAGAGAGAGAGAGAGAGAGAGAGAGAGAGAGAGAGAGAGAGAGAGAGAGAGAGAGAGAGAGAGAGAGCGTTTTATCTTGTTAGGATACACCCCAGTCGTGATTGTGTATGTGTGTGTGTGTGTGTGTGTGTGTGTGTGTGTGTGTGTGTGTGAGAGAGAGAGAGAGAGAGAGAGAGAGAGGAAATTTGATGCCAGAGTAATTCCAAGGCATGAAGCAGAGGACAAGAGAGAAAAAAAATGTAGCCGAACAGGAATAATATGGTACCACAATAATAAATATCCATCATCATCATCATCATCACCTTTACCATCATCATCATCTTCATCTTCTTCATCTTTACCGTCACCACCATCGTCATCATCATCATCATCATCATCATCATTATCCTCCTCCTCCTCTTCTTCTTCTTCTTCTTCTTCTTCTTCACCTTTACCATCATCATCATCATCATCATCACCGCCTCCATTTACGGATGTACTGGTATCTAAAGAAGAAAAGAAGAAATAGAAGAAAATATCGAAGAAGAAGAAGACGGAGGAGGAGGAGGAGGAGGAGGAGGAGGAGACGGAGTAGGAGGAGGAGGAGGAGGAGACGGAGTAGGAGTAGGAGGAGGAGGAGGAGGAGGAGGAGACGGAGTAGGAGGAGGAGGAGGAGGGCACAGTGATTAAGAGTAACAAGTCCTATAAAAAGTATAATTAAAACGAAAAAGGCACAGACTTAAAACAATAATCATACAAACTACTGTAAATAATAGTGTATAAAAGAACGAAAACGTATCTACCGGCCAAACTAATCAAGAGGAAGTGCCTTGAAGAAGATGGAAAAGAAGAAGAAAAAGATTAGAAGAAAAACTAAACTATTTAAATGAGGACCAAGTGAACACAAACATGTAGGGAAAATGCAAATTGAGAAAGTTGGAAAAAACTTGAAAATAAAAGCCTGTATGCCAAAGCGCCTCTGTGACCAAGAAGGAGGAGGATGAGGATGAGGATGAGGATGAGGAGGAGGAGGAGGAATACAAATACAAAGGAATACAAAGGAAAACAAACAGCAACAGGGCTTATGGTCCTTTCGAGTCTGCTTGTTACAGAGTAGACTGTGACTACGAGATCTAACTCTACATGCTGAAGGATAAGGATAGTAAAGCAAGAAGGCTCCCCCCGCCTCCAAACCTTCCTGTTAAAACTGGCAGGAGGAGGAGGAGGAGGAGGAGGAGGAGAATCCTGAAAATGCTGCATAAAAGAAAAGCGAAAAAAAGAAAAAAAAAAGCTTGTGCCAGGTGTCCTGCTTAGTAAATGATGATGACAATAATAATAATAATAATAATAATAATGATAGTAATAATAATAACTATAACAACAACGTAAACAGTTCATGAAAAATGCATCCAAAAAAAAAAAAATAAAAAAATAAAAACTGTGGCACCAAGAGTAAAAAAAAAATATATCTTAAAATAATATCAAACGAACAGCAACACCCCCCTGCTCTCCCGCCTCCCACGCGCTCCACTCCTACCTGGTACAGTGGCCCGATTCCCGGGAGACTTGACGCCAAAATCAAGTTGAGAAACAAGTTGCTGGTTGCCTTGGCGTTCACAACATTGGCTGACTTTATAATCGGTTTGGGCAGACATCCGTTCCCGTAGAGAGAGAGAGAGAGGGAGTCTACGTTCACGAAAAGAGGAATACGCAAAAATAACTTAAGCTTGATTACGAATTATTATTATTATTTTTTTTTTAGGGAGAGAGAGAGAGAGAGAGAGAGAGTCTACATTCACGAAAAGCGGAATACGCAAAAATAACGTAGGCTTGATTACGAATTATTATTATTATTTTTTTTTCATAGCCACATTTCTTCGTGCCTATGATTAATTTTTTGTCGCAACATGACCCGTATTCTCATCGGTTAAAGAAGTTCCCTAACACCTTTTCCTAAGCGATTTGTTTTCTTAAGCGATTTGTTTTGCATAGTACACTTTGCCGTTCTTTTCTGTGTTATTTAAATCATTCTGTTATCACCAAACACTTCATAAATAGTGTGCAAAAGGATATTAGTCAACCATATCCAAAATTAAACCGCTAAGGAAGAGGTATTGAGGAGCCTTCTTACCCTTGTAATTAACACTTGTTCTTGCGTGATAGTGGATACAGGTTCTGCTCAATAACTATACACTTTTCACTCTAACTTGGCCTAAAATTGTCATCTCTCCATCGTGAACGCTGAGATGTAACAAGAAATTAACACTAGAATATGATACTAGTCACGAAGAAGTACTCTGGAAAGGAGGTAGAGCCATAATATTTTTTTTTTGCAAATGAGCAACGTGAAATAATCTTTAGGACGATAATCTGGTCAAGTTGAAGTGAAGAGAGTAATTAAATATACGAAAAATAAGTTCATGATTTACCAGCTGTTTTGTATTTGGTCTCTGTTGTGACTAAACGTATTTATTTATTTATTTATTTATTAATTACAGGATAAAACAACAGGCAAGGCAGAAGTGTCCATCGAAATCACCAAAATGGGACTACCTTCTAAGACCAGGTAAGAAAACTGTTTTATTTTCATCTTCATTTTTCTTTCTCCTTTATCCCTTGAACCTTAGGACGAACAGACAGAGGCCCCTATTGTCTTCGGGTAGGTAAGCTCCCTAACACCTTATCCTAAGCTATTTATTTTGCTTATTAGACCTTGCTGTCCTCTTCTGTGATACTTAAGTCACACTAACCTCATCATTCTCTGCATAAATAATTACGGAAGGATATTAACCAGCCATATCCAAAAATCATTCGCTAAGGAAGAGGTGTTAGGGAGCTTCCTTTCGCCACAAGAGTACCACAGAGAGACACAAGTATATTCCCTAAGTCTGACGAATATATAGGGGAAATAATCAAACCTTCTGATACACCCATTGGAAGAGATAGGGTTTTGCATCGTATTTCGTCTGTTGTAAATATTCTTCAGGCGGAACTGGGGAAATTACTGTGTTTTTTTTTTGGCTGTCTGTTTTATTTTATTCTGGTAAGCGTCTGACGAATTTACGTTGCCATGGAAACGCCTCAGGTGAAGGGGTAGAAGGCTACTAAACCCTTTCCGCCCGAGTACGTGTTTTCCATAGTTATCTCTCCATTTTCTTTCTCTCTTTTTTTTTTTGTAGTTACAGACAAATTTATACAGGTTAGATGTCATATTGGGTGAAGGTGTTAAAGAATTACACACACACACACACACACACACACACACACACACACACACACACACACACACACACACACACACACACACACAGAAAGAGAGAGAGAGAGAGAGAGAGAGAGCACGAAACCTGTGCCATTTTCCCTCTCTCTTTCGTATACCGTCTCTTGGGGTGAGATACACGGCTGTCTTCTAGGTGACATAAGAAGCATCGTAACATTTTTTCCTCGGCGATTTAGTCTGAATAATACACCTTTATATTCTCTAGTATTCTATTTATATCCTTTTAATAATGGTAATATACAAGATGTTGGGATGTGCAGGATAAGTCGCAAAGGAAATGGTGTTACGACCCATCCTCCTCCATCTTCCCTCCCTCTTCTCTCTGCGGTAAATATATCCCTCAAGGAAGTTATATTCCTCGTATTGATCGCTGTATAGTTCACTGGGTACACCAAGACACGTTACACCTTCTCCTTAGCGATTTATTTCTAGGTCCGGATGGTTAATATAAATTCGTATGTTATTTATCCTGAGTATGGTGGTATGGAAATTATTTAAGTGACACAGAAGAGGATAGTAAAGTGTAATGAACAAACTAAATAGCTTAGGAAGAGGTGTTAGGGAGCTTCCATACCAGACGAGACTACGAGCCCAAAACACGTATTCTTGTTGAGTGAGAAAGCTCCCTAACACCTCTTCTTTAGCGATTTATTATTTGTTATGGGTGGCTATTGTCCTGTCGTACGCTATTTATGCAGAGTATGGTCATGGCAGAAGGATATATATAACACAGAGGAGGACAGCAAGGTGTAGAGAAAATAAATCGCATAGGAAAAGGTGTTAGGAGTCTCTCTCTCTCTCTCTCTCTCTCTCTCTCTCTCTCTCTCTCTCTCTCTCTCTCACACACACACACACACACACACACACACACACACACACACACACACACACACACACACACACAGATGAACAGTGGAAGGAAAAACTAATTAAATACAGGAGAGAGAGAGAGAGAGAGAGAGAGAGAGAGAGAGAGAGAGAGAGAGAGAGAGAGAGAGAGGTAAGGAAGGAGAGCTGGAATTGGCCGGTAGGGAAGGGAATGGGGTGGGAGCAGAGAAGAGGTGTGTGTGTGTGTGTGTGTGTGTGTGTGTGTGTGTGTGTGTGTGTGTGTGTGTGTGTGTCTGTGTGTGTGTGTCATTTCCTTTATTCTATGTTCTCGTGTTAATTTCTTTTTATTATTCCGGCTTCTTGTTCTCTTTCTCTCTCTCCTTTGTCCTCCTCCTCCTCCTTCCACTCTTTCTTCACTGTTCCTCATTTCCTTCTTAAGTCTTCCTTCCATATTATCTTTCTCCATTCATTCTCTCTCTCTCTCTCTCTCTCTCTCTCGTCGGAAATAGTATCATCTGTGCCGTGGGGGGGAGGGGGAGGGGACGATGGGGGACAAGGGGGAGCGAGGAGGGAGGAAGGAGAGAGGAAAAAAAAGGGGGGGAGTGGTACAGGAGGGGGGTGGAGTAGGGGGTAGGGAAGTTGTGTAGGGGGTAGGGGTGAAGTAGTGGGAGTAGGGGTGGTGTAAGGGGTAGAAGTAATGTAGGGGTAGGGGTAGTGTAGGGGGTAGGGATAGTAAAGGGGGTAGGGATAGTGTAGGGGGCAGGAGTGTAGTAGGGGGGTCGTTTTGAAGGTAGGTAGGTCGTATGGGGAAGTTAATTGTTTGCGAAGTCGTGTAAATTATTAGTATTACAAGAAGGGTCGTGGTTGGATAAAGAGTGAGATTAGGAAGGGGGTCGTAGTGGGGTTAGGAGGGTCCTGCTGATGCTGGAAGGGTCGTCTTGGAGTCTGGAAGGTCGTATGGAAAGTCGTAATTGAAGTGGTATAAGAAGGGTCATTTTTGAGTAACATGGATCAGATAGGGGTCGTACTTAGGGTCGTACTGATGCTGGAAGGGTCGTCTTGGAGTCTGGAAGGTCGTATGGAAAGTGGTAATGGAATTGATATAAGAAGGGTCGTTTTTGTGTAAGATGGATCAGATAGGCGTCGTACTTAGGGTCGTACTGATACTTCAAAGGTCGTCTTGGAGTCTGGAAGGTCGTATGGAAAGTGGTCTTTGAACTGATATAAGAAGGGTCGTTTTTGAGTAAGATGGATCAGATAGGGGTCGTACTTAGGGTCGTACTGATACTTGGAAGGTCGTCTTGGAGTCTGGAAGGTCGTATGGAAAGTGGTCTTTGAATTGATATAAGAAGGGTCGTTTTTGAGTAAGATAGATCAGGTGGAGGTCGTATTTGAATTGGGAAAGTCGTACTGATGCGGGAAGGGTCGTCTTGGAGTCTGGAAGGTCGTATGGAAAGTCATAATTGAAGTGATATAAGAAGGGTCGGTTTTGAGGAAGATGGTTCAGGCAGGGATCATGGTGAGTTGGGAGGGTCGTGCCGATGTCGGACGGGTCGTATGGAGAGTCGTATTAATGGCAGCGATGACATGAGAAACTGAAGTAAAGATGTGTCTATAGAAAAAATTATCAATAAAAAAATCTGAATAAAAGACAGTGCTAAGGAAAGATGAAGGTAATGAAAGGTGATAATGCAAGTAGGAATGAGTCTCCTTGGTTATTAGTGAAATCTTCTCCCCAGTATTATTTAACTAAAAAATTTCACCGAACCGAAAGAGGCAAAGAATTTCTAGCCGTATTCTCGTGGGATAAGGAGGCTCCCTGACACCTTTTCCTTAGCGATTTGTTTTTGAATATGGTTGCTTTTTATTGTGTTGTACTTTATTTATGCACAGTATGGTCGATATTGGAAGGATTTGTATAACAGAATAAGACAGTAAGGTGTAATAGGCAAAATAAAGCGCTTAGGAATAGGTGTTAGGGAGCTTCCTTAACCGATGTGAATACGATCCTTTGTCAGGTTAGAATAAACGCACTATGGAACCATGAATATAGACGAGATTGTAGGATGGAGATAAAATGAAAGGCTAAAGAAAGGAAGATGTGGAAACGAAGAGACGAAATACTTCACTTTGATGACCTCTCCTCCTCCTCCTCCTCAATCCTTCATCATTCTTCTTCTTCTTCTTGGTCTTATTATTATTCTTCATCTTCATCTTTTTGTTCTTTTTCTGTTTCGTATTATTCGTCCTATTTTTCTTCTTCATCTTCGTCTTCTTATTCTACGTGTTCGTCTTTTTCTTCTTCGTCATCTTCTTAGTCTTCGTCTTCCTTGTATTATTATTATTCTTCAACGTCTTTTTTTTTTTTTTTTTTTAATTCTTCGCCTTCTTAGTCTTGGTTGTTTTATTTTCTTATTTCTCGTGTTCGTCTTTTATTCTTCGTCCTCCTCTTTTCAGTCTTCGTGTTCTTATTTCTTCGTCCATTCTTCTTATTCATCGTCTTCGTCTTCATCAGAGGTATTGATTTAGTTTAGGGGAGACTTTCGTAACTCAGCATGTCACTGTTTCTTTACACTTTACCACCCATGCACAAATTTTATTTCTGAATCGTAACTCAGTACCGCCATCTCCATATATCACGGCTGAATGGGAAGAAGAAATATATCCAGTGTAATAGACATATATTTTAGACTCCTATATTACCTTCAGTGCAACCAGTATTCCAGTCTTTAAAAGTATTGAAATTCTCGGTGTTTCGCTTAACTATACCCTCAGTTGGACCTCTCATATTAGGTGACTTGCTAAAACCATTTCAAAGAAACTTGGATTATTGTACAGAATCCGTAACTACTTCACTGACATTCACAAGAGTCCGGTGCGCTGTCAGCTGGAATATTGCTCACCCTTGTGGAGTGGATGTGGAGAAGTTAGCACTAAAACGAGTGGACAAAATTCAGAACAAAAATGTAAGAATTATTAATGACCTTGCTATTACAAATGAGCTACCTCCGTTACAGATAAGAAGGAATGTTGCCTCTCCTGCAATATTTTACAGATACTTTTATGGCAAATGCTCAGACGAAGTTGCATCCATTTTGCCACCTCTCCACGTGCAGTCTCGACGTCTGGTAGCGCTCAT
Organism: Coenobita brevimanus; assembly: GCF_032717465.1. Classification (NCBI taxonomy): domain Eukaryota; kingdom Metazoa; phylum Arthropoda; class Malacostraca; order Decapoda; family Coenobitidae; genus Coenobita; species Coenobita brevimanus. Next base: position 6,373,757 of record NC_136965.1, on the reverse strand, counting down.
GGCTGGACTGTCACACTACCATATTGCAGAACCGCCATCAGAATTCCTTTATTCCCCGAATTGATTCTCTTTGGAATTCGCTTCCCCAGATTTAGTTTCCCCCCAGAATTCATCCTACTGCAGTTCAAGTCCGTCACGTTTTTTTTTTTTTTTTTTTTTTTTTGAATAAAGGACACCTGTAATCTGGTGTATGGAGTTTTTAAAATTTGACTTGGTACTCCTTCCTCTTTTCATCACCTGTAAAAAAAAAATGCTAGAGTAAGATTTCATTAACCCTTCTTAATGAGATTTTTCTCGAATAAAACCGTCTTTATTAGCAAGAATAAGGTAGAATAGAAGCCAAGTGATTAGGCATGGGCATCCAGAGGGGGAAATAGGATTAGACGTTCTGTGAGAGGCTGAGGAGGATTGGAATGCTTATAGAAACATTATAGTTCATTCGTTTATACTAGATGGGGATTCTGGTTCTCTTGCAACTTATTTCATGTAGCTCAGTGGCAGAACAACACAGTGCTACAAAATCGTACATCCTTTCCATAGCACTTCTTCGTGATTAGAACCATATTCTAGTGTTAATCTCCTTTTACAGATCAGCATTCAAGTTGGAGTGATGGCAATTTTATGCCTAGATAAAATGAGGTGTGTGTGTGTGTGTGTGTGTGAAAAGGGCAGGAAGAGGGAAGTGTAGGAGGGAAGAGAGAGAGAGAGAGAGAGAGAGCGGGAAAATGGTAGAGTAAGTGAGAGAGAGCTTGAGGAGACGTGAAGAGGGTGTGAAGAGAGCGGGGAGAGGAGGTAGAGGGGTTGTAAGGAGGTGAGAGAGAGAGAGAGAGAGAGAGAGAGAGAGAGAGAGGGAGGGAGAGGGAGAGAGGGAAGAGAAATAGTGAAATGAGCTGAAAAGGAAAGAGTTGAGAGGAGATGATAATGAAGGGAGAAGAGAAAGAAAAGGTAATAAAGAGGACATGAGAAAAGAAATGAAAAGGAATGAAGCGAAAGGAAAATTGGAGAGAGAGAGAGAGAGAGAGAGAGAGAGAGAGAGAGAGAGAGAGAGAGAGAGAGGGAGATTGAGAGAGAGAGAGAGAGAGAGAGAGAGAGAGAGAGAGAGAGAGAGAGAGAGGAGATTGAAGGGTGCGGGAGGATGAAGTGGAGGTGGGGGCCAGGATGAAAGGTAAATTAGTGTGTGTGGGAGGGGTAGGAAAATGAACAGAGAGAGAGAGAGAGAGAGAGACGGGGGGGGGGGAAGCTAAGGCACTAAATGAAACGATGTAGTAAAACAAGAAAGACAGTTTAATGGAAGGTGTAATGAGACGCAGAATAATAGAATTGTTTTATTCTTGACTGGGGTTAGTGACCAATGTTTTTTTTTTGCCTTATATTCCTCCTCCTCCTCCTCCTCCTCCTCCTAATGTGATCAGCGGCGTTCCCCAAGGCTCAGTACTTGGACCGATACTTTTTATTATCTATATAAATGACATTGATGAGGGTCTAAATTGTAAAGTATCCAAATTTGCAGATGATACTAAAATAACCAGTAAAGTCACTTCAAAATTACAGTGGCAGCAGTTACAAAATGACCTTAATACTTTAGCAAGCTGGACAGAAAAATGGCAAATGAAATTCAACACAGAAAAATGTAAAGTACTTCATATTGGAAGTAACAATGTCCATGCAAATTACAAAATGAACAATATTCAGTTATCAAGTACAGACAGTGAAAAGGATCTTGGTGTGATAATATCAAATGACCTAAAACCAAGCAAGCAGTGTACCGCTGCGGTTAAAATTGCAAACAAGCTAGTGGGTTTTATTGGAAGAACTTTCGAGTTTAAATCGGAAAAAGTCATACTTGCCTTGTACAACTCGCTAGTGCGCCCCCATCTTGAGTATTGTGTGCAATTCTGGTCTCCGTACTACAGAAAGGACATTGAAAAATTAGAGAAAATTCAGCGAAGAATCACAAAAATGATACCACGACTTAGAAACAAACCATATGAGGAACGCCTTGAAGAACTTAAATTATTTAGCCTAACGAAGCGCAGGTTAAGAGGGGACCTTATTGAAGTTTTCAAAATCATGAAGGGATATGACAACTTAGACATGAATAAATATTTTGATATAGACCGGTCGAGTCAAACCAGAAGTAATGGCTGCAAAATCATGGGAAAGCGATTCCAGTCCCACGAAGCAAAATACTTCTTCTTTAACAGAGTTGTAAATATCTGGAACAGATTACCCGCAGATACCGTGAACAGTATCTCAATTGAGACATTCAAAAACAAATTAGACAAGTATTTGCACGAAAATCCTCAGCTGACTCTTTTTCTGTCCGAATAACTTGCTTTTATAGCTACGGTACATGTAAGTTCATGCCCCTTTAGTCTACAAGACACCCCGTAAACAATGTACCCGTACATAGTGTTGCGTCACGATATTATACATTTTCAATTTATTCGGTGCAAACAAAGCAGTATAAGCACAGATTAGGATCTGCACAGATAACCCTGAGTTAACGGTCACTACTCTTACTTTCGACCTGTGATGGGCTGTGGATCACTGAGGGTCCATGTTAGTCAAGTGACCACCATCGGGATTTTTTTAATGTACCAGGGGTCACTGCTTCAGGATGAAACTTGTGTACTTGTCCCATATGGGAGAGTTCCCTGTCTCAGTGGAGCAAACGGAGCTAGGGCTTGATTGACTGCTGCCTACCTTAAAAGCGCCAGGCAAGGCTGCCGCACCACCCCTAAACATCCACTCTGTGCATTGCACATCCACACTGTGCACTGTGCAGTCTCCTTTTATCTAAGACACCCGTCTAATATACTTTTCAATCTCCCCAATGCAAAGAAAGCATTATAAGTACAGATTAGGATCTGCACAGATAACCCGGAGTTAACGGTCACTACTCTTACTTTCGACCTGTGATGGGCTGTGGATCACTGAGGGTCCCTGTTAGTCAAGTGACCACCATCGGGATTTTTTTTAATGTACCAGGGGTCACTGCTTCAGGATGAAACTTGTGTACTTGTCCCACATGGGAGAGTTCCTTGTCTCATTGGAGCAAACGGAGCTAGGACCTGATTGACAGCTGCCTACCTTAAAAGCGTCAGGCAAGGCTGCCGCACCACCCCTAAACATCCACACTGTGCAGTGTGTAGCTTCCACGTTATGTCCACAGACATCCCATTAACTCAATGTACCGGTTTATAATGTCATACCGTAACTATTATTTTATTTGTTTACTTTCTCTTTCAGGTTACACTATCGGGTAGCTCATAGATAAAGTATTATAGAATGTGACTTTTCCTTTCCAGTGTTTCCTATAAAATTTCCATGTCAGTTTTTCCATGCTGCATGGTGGTTTTCTCGCTTTTTCCTGGAGGGTTTGGTGGTGGGGGGAGCCTTCTTGCTTTACTATCCTTATCCTTCAGCATGTAGAGTTAGATCTTGTAGTCATAGTTTTCTCTAACAAGCAGCCTCGAAAGGACCATAAGGTCTGTTGCTGTTTGCTTTCCTGTGTAAAAATCCTTCTCCTCCTCTTCTTCTTCTTCCACCTCCTCCCTCACCTGCTCTTTCTCCTTCCCCTCCTCCTCATCATCAACAACTGCAAGTCTTACCCAAATATGAAAGTGTTGGGGATATTAAAGAAATGGACGTAAGGCACAGAAAAATAGGCGGGGTGAACTAGAATTGTGATCGGGGATGGGGAGGAGCAGGGGGAATACACCCTGTTAAATCGGATGCCGTTGGAATTATATTTTGTGAAGGTTTATTTAATTTTTGTTTTTTTCCAACAAGATAGGCTCGCATTGCTCCCATATACCATGCGTCTTGCGGTGTAGGCAGTAGTTATTAACATTTTTTTTTGTCGTTCAATTGACCTGCTTGTTATTGTGAATTAGTCGTTCCTTTTTATTTAGTTGGTAGTGGTAGTTGTAGTAGGAGTAATAGTAGTAGTAGTAGTAGTAAATGAGTAGTTGTAGTAGTACCGGTAGTCATAGTAGTTGTAGTGGTGGTAACAGTTGTAGTAGTAGTACTTGTGACAGTAATAGTGGTAGATGCAGTAGTGGAGATGGTGGTAGTAGTAGTAGTAGTAGTAGTAGTTGTTGTTGTTGTTCTTGTTGTTGTTGTTGTTGTTCTTCTTCTTCTTCTTCTTCTAGCTTTAGGTTCATCTGAAATGTGAACCCATTGGACTGCAGGCTTAGGATGCTCTCATCCTGCAGTCCACCGTTCTCCTTTGAGGGGGAGGATTACTACTACTACTACTACTACTACTACTTTTTTTTATGCGAGGAAGAAGGAACCAAAGGCCATGAGCCCGCAGTAACAGTTCCCTCCAAGAGAAAAACAAAATACAATAGAGAGCCAAATTCAAGATCCGATCATTTTGAGATGCCTGGACACACTGCGTTTGAAAGACTGGAGATTATAGGCAGCAGGAAATACAGACAGAAGGAGACAGTTCCAGAGCTGACCTGTTGCATAAATGAAAGACTGGGAGTAACGGTTAACTCTTGCATTAGAGAGTTGGACGGAAAAGGGATGAGAGTTTGCTGCCAGACGGGTGGTACGCGCCCGTCGTAGAGGTGGAGGAATGCAAGCAGACAGTTCAGAGGAGCAGTGACCATTAAAGTGGCGATAGAAAAGAGATAAAGATGCAACAGTGCGGCGAAGAGACAGAGGTTGAAGGGAGTCAGTAAGAGGGGGAGAGTTAATGAGACGAAAAACCTTTGACTCCACCCTATTGAGAAGAGCTGTATGTGGGGAGCCTCCCCACACATGACAGTTGTACTCCATACAGGGGCGGATAAAACCCCTGTATAGAGTCAACAGTTGTGCAGGGGTAAAGAAAGAGCGGAGTCGGCTAAGCACACCCAATCTCTTGGAAGCAGATATTACAAGAGATGTAATATGATCTTTCCAAGATAAGTCCCGAGTAAATGAAAGCCCAAGCATGTTCAACGATGATGCAGGATTAAGCTGAATATTATTAAACATTAGTGGGTATACCTGTGGAAGATTTTGTCGGGTTGATAGGTGTAAGAACTGAGTCTTAGATGCATTGAAAACAACCATATTTTTACCACAGTCAGAGATACGAGCCAAGTCAGACATTAGGTGTGCCATAGCCTCATCCCTTGTTTGTTGAAGTAACTGTTGAGATGGGCGTTGCGGGAACCGAATGGAAAGGTGAAGGGTGGAGTCATCAGCGTATGAGTGGATAGGGTTAGATGTACAGCTTAGAAGATCATTGATGAATAAAAGGAAGAGAGTTGGTGATAGGACAGAGCCCTGAGGAACACCACTGTTGATAGATCTAGGAGAAGAACGATGGCCGTCTACAACAGCGGCTATAGAACGACCAGAAAGGAAGCTAGCGATGAAGGCACAGATAGAAAGATAGAAACCGTAGGAGGGCAGTTTGGAAATTAAAGATTTATGTCAGACTCGATCGACAGCCTTTGAGATGTCAAGTGCAATGGCAAAGCTTTCGCCAAAGTCCCGAAAGGAGGATGACCAGGAGTGTGAAAGGTAGGTGAGAAGATCGCCAGTGGAGCGTCCCTGACGGAACCCGTACTGACGATCGGAAAGAAGGTTGTGATAGGAAAGATGCCTTAAAATTTTTCTATTGAGAATTGACTCGAAAACTTTTGAAATACAGGACGTTAAAGCAATTGGACGATAGTTGGAGGGTTGGGAGTGGTCACCCTTCTTTGGGACTGGCTGAATGAGAGCAAACTTCCAGCAAGAAGGAAAGGTACAAGTTGACAGACAAAGGCGAAAGAGTTTGCTTAGGCAGGGTGTAAGCGCAGAAGCACAATTCTTGAGAACAACAGGAGGGACCCCATCAGGCCCATATGCCTTGTTAGTACTGAGGCCAAGTGATGGCAGAAAATACATCAACTGAAGACATTTTAATGTCAGCCATGAGGTAGTCAGAGGGGGGAAGTGATGGAGGAACAGCACCGGAATCGTCTAAGGTGGAATTGGAGGAGAAAGTCTGTGCGAAGAGATCTGCTTTATCAGTAGAAGAAATAGCTACAGAACCATCAGAGTAGAAAAGAGGAGGGAAGGATGATGAGGTAAAGTTGTTAGAAAGATTTTTGGCAAGGTGCCAGAAGGAGCGGGAAGAATTCGAGTTGGAGAGTTGAGAGCATTTATCATGTATGAAATTATTTTTAGTAGAGCGAAGAACAGACTTAGCACGATTCCGGGCAGAAACGTACAGATGATGTGATTCAGGGGTGAGTTGGCTCCGGTACCTTTTGTAGGCCCTCTCCTTGTTGCGGACAGCATTAAAACAAGTGTGATTAAACCAAGGCTTTCTTGCGTTAGGCAAAGGATATGAGAAAGGAATGTATGCTTCCATGCCCGAGAGAATAACCTCCGTAATGCGCAAGGCACACTCAGATGGCTCCCGGCCATGGAAGCAATAATCATTCCAGGGAAAATCAAAGAAGTACTGCCTGTACGGAAATTACAGGAAAGACAGAACCAGTATAAGATATGAGACAGCAGAGATAATATGATAACCTTATATATGTGTAAATTCTGGGAAGGACGTAACTGGCGTAAGAAATGGAGGGACGGACGTAATTTGATAACGTTACGTATTGTATACATCAAGACGTGCGACGGGCGGTACGAATAACCTAATCACACGGCCAGGTTGCCAAACGTTCAGGTGGGGGGGAGGGACGAGGGGCACAAAATATCAAATTCCGGGTCGAAACTGTCATTTATTTTTGCAGGAGATACGAGGAGAGGTGAAATGAGGAGTTTTTGTGTGTCTCTTGTGCCTACTGTAAATATAAATACCGGTTTTGAGGGGAGTTGATGCTGTGTTTGTGAATTCTGGTGGCCCACTTGGATAGCCCCTCCGTGCGTATAAGAGAGGGTGGTCCACCACCTGTTGGCTCAGTATCTCGGTGGCCGTGGGAGGGGAAATACGTGCGTCCCCTCACTGCCTCCACCGTCCTTCGTGCACACTGGCCTCGGTGGAATTTCGAGTTTATTCCAAGTTTTCGCTGTTTTGACCTAGTAGCGGGAACTGCAGCTGCGGGGAAGGAAATAAAGCAGTGAAATAAGTCGCCCCGCGGAAGGTTCAAATCGATGTTGGGGTGATAGTAAAGAAATTTTCCGATAAGGTGTGGAAGGCAAAATGACGATGGAGCTACGTGAACTTTTCTGAGGGACACTTACGAAATTTTGAGGAGCGAGGCGGACGGCGGGGAGGATCGAGTGAGGATGAGAGGAGCAGGAGAAAAGGACCCACTTGTTGAGTGACGCGCCCGCCAGCAACAGGTATTGGGATGTCACCTCGCTTCACACCCTGCTGCTCACCTCACACACTCACTTCAGTTCTTAGTATCATTTCATCTCACCTCACTATCATTTCACCTGACTGCCACACCTCATTTTCTTTCGTCATTTCACCTCACCTTATCTTATTGGGACGTCACCTCCTTTCACATCCTACTCACCTCACAAACTCACTTCATTTCTTTGTATCATTTCACCTCATTTCACTTTATCATTTCACCTGACTGCCACACCTCATTTCCTCCCGTCACCTCACCTCACCTTATCATATTGGGAAGTCACCGCCTTTCACACCCTACTCACCTCACAAACTCACTTCAGTTCTTAGTATCATTTCACCTCATTTCACTTTATCGTTTCACCTGACTCCCACACCTCATTTTCTTCCGTCATCTCACCTTACTTCACCTCATTTCGCCAGCAACAGGTACGGGGATGTCACCTCCTTTCACACCCTACTCACCTCACAGACTCACTTCAAAATTTGGATCAGTTCCGCTCTTTTCACTGTCATTTCACCTCACGTTCTTGCCACATCTTACCTCACCTTCTTTTACCTCGCAAGCAACAGATATTGAAATGTCACCTCACTTCACACCCCACTACTCATCTCACACACCTCAGTTTTCATGTCATTTCATTTTTTCCTCTCCGTTCCTTGCTGTCTCATGTCATTTCACCTTATCTCGCCAGCAGCAGATATTGGGGATGTCACCTCTCTTCACCCCTGCTCACCTCACAGACAGCTTCATTTCTAGCATCATTTCACTTTAATTCACCTCCACACCGTACTTTCTCATGTCACTTCACGTCCCTGCTTCACTTCCGCGCCTTATTTCACCCATTCACCTCTCATGCACATCTCAGATTTTAGGAATCACCTCATCTCACTTTTATCATGTCATCTCACCGCCACAGCTCACTTTCCTGCATCATTTCACTTCATCTCAACTCATCTCACTAGTAACAAGTATTAGACACCTCCTTCACCTCCACTCACCTCACATACACACCTCAATTTTCGCGTCCTTTCATTTTAATTCACCTCCGCATCTCACACAGCCTCATTTCACCACTCCTGTCATTTCATTTCCTTTAACTGGCTCATTTCACCCTCCAACCTCACCTCATTTCATCGGCACACCTCATTTTCACATCTTTTCATCCTAGGTCTTACTCACTTCCACTCCTTACTCTTTCACATCATCTCATTTCCCCTCATCTCATCTCCTGTCACCTCGCTTCACCCTCTCACTTCACAGACACTCTTCATTTTCTTTCGCTTCATTTCACCTCATCTCACTTTCATACCCCACTTTCTCGTTCACCTTCCGTCATCTCCTCCTCCCCTCACTCATCATCTTCTCTCATTACCACATTTTCCTGCTTCATTTCACTTTCATTCCCGTCCACTTCCCACGTTGTCATGTCATTTCCCTTGTATCATCTCATCTCATCTTCCTTCTCCCTCTCAGCTCATCTTCCCTTTCCTCATCTCACCGACATGCCCCTATTTCTGGCATCATTTCACTTTTTCCCACTCATTTCACCTCACTGACTCATCTCAAGCTGTTATTATCACCTCATCATCTGTCATCTCAGTTTCTCTCGTCATTTCATCCCCCTCACTTCCTGCACCTCACTCATCTTACTATGCTGTCACCTCACCCTCATCTCTCACCTCATCTCATTACTTTACCGACACACCACCATTTTCTTGCGTCATTTCACTTTTTTCATCTTCTTCAATTTTTCATGTCACCTCATCCCCACGGCTCATTTTTTTTCATCTCCTCACCTCACCTAATCTCACTTAGCCGTACCCATTCATTTCACAGACTCATCTCACGTCCTAGCCTCATTTCACCGTAATTAAAACCACACCCTACCTCATTTTCCCTTATCATCTCACTCATCTCACTCTCCCTTCATTTCACTCACTTCACGTCAGTCATACTAATTTTCTCGCATCATCTCACATCTTCGTTTTCCCACATCATTACACCTCATTTCACTTCTGCATCTTACTTTCCTGTCATTTCACTTCTACATCTTACTCTCCTATGTCATTTCACTTCTTTCCCATATCTTCACTTCTACATCTTACTTTCCCGTGTCATTTCACCTCTTCATCTTACTTTCCTTTGTCATTTCACTTCTACAACTTACTTTCCTATATCATTTCACATCTACATTTTTCTTATGTCGTTTCACTTCTTTTCCATATCCTTATCTTGCCATGTATCACGTCACCTCACTTCAAACTCATCTCACTTTCTCATTTCTCTATATCTCATTTCCTTCGTCGTTTATCATCATCCGAGCTCCATACTTCATTTCCTCTTATCATTTCCCCTTACGTCACCTCCGTCGCCTCACGTCACCTTACCTCATCTCACTCATACGCCACATTCATTTTACTATACCTCATTTCTAATCATTTCACCTCGCCGACACATCTCACTTTCTTGCATCTGTGTGCCTAGTTTCATTTCCTCTCTCCTATAGCCTCACTTCCACACACTTCCCCTCACCTCCCTTCTGTCATCTCCTCAGCGATACACATCATTTCTCGAGATTATTTCACTTTAATTTACCTCCATACCTTACTTTTTCTTATTTCATTTCCACTCATCTCACCTCATCTCACCACAGTGCCTTACTGTCACTTGTCTCTTTGGAAACTTTTATTTTTTTTACCTGAGTCATCTCTCTCTCTCTCTCTCTCTCTCTCTCTCTCTCTCTTTCTCCACACAGTTCAAGTTGCATTTCCAACACACATTACACCTCTCTGCACACACACACTCTCTCTCTCTCTCTCTCTCTCTCTCTCTCTCTCTCTCTCATTACCCTCTTCCTTACAATGCCGCAAAATTTCGCTTACCTCATTTACCTTATGACTTTCTTCTAGACAGGGGCGCCTTCACGTGGTGGCACTGATATAGCTGGGCGGATCCACTGCCTGGCTATACAAACGTCCCTCAGCTACTTCCCTATCCCCCGAAAGGACGATGGTGGACTGCAGGGTGGGGTGGGGGAGAAGTTCAGCCTGCAGTGCACTGGGTTCACATTTCATATGCACCCCGCGTTACAACAACTACAACAATAACAACTACAGCTACAACCATAACAACTACAACAACAACAACAGCATTCATCTCTTGACTACATCTCATTCATTACATTCATTTCACTCTTTCATTTCACTCATTCATTTCACCCTCATTCACTTCACTCTCATTCATGTCACTTTCATTTCACTCACATTCTTATCACCCTCATTCACTTCACCCACATTCATTACACTCGTTCATGTCACTCATTTCACTCATTCATTTTACTCATTCACTTCACCCACATTCATTACACTCATTCATGTCACTAATTTCACTCATTCATGTCACTCATTTCACTCTCATTCATTTCATCTTGATCTCGCGCACATTAACTCCACCCTCATTCATTTCACTCTCATTCATTTCTCATACATCAGTCTAACCCTGAATATACACACGAATCTCATCTCCCTCGTCTCATTCTCATCCTTGTCTCATCACTCGTTTTACAGTATAGTTGTCTTCTTGCTCATCATCTCATTCTGATCACAACATTTCACTCATCTCATTCTCGTCTCTGATCCCGTCATTCTCACCTCATTCTAATCTCTCCCACTCTGATCAGCTCATTCTCATCTCATTCTAAACTCTTCCACTCTGATCACCTCATTTCTCATCTCATTCTAATCTTGCCCAGTCTGATCAGCTCATTCTAATCTTATTCTAAGCTCGCCCAGTCTGATCACCTCATTCTAATCTCACCCACTCTGATCACCTCATTCTCATCTCATTATAAACTCGTCCACTCTGATCACCTCATTCTAATCTCACCCACTCTGATCACCCCTTTCTCATCTCATTCTAAACTCTTCCATTCTGATCACCTCATTCTCATCTCACCCAGTCTGATCACCCCATTCTCATCTCATTCTAATCTCTCCCACTCTGATCACCTCATTCTGATTTCACCCACTCTGATCACCCCATTCTCATCTCATTCTCATCTCACCCACTCTGATCACCCCAGTCTCATCTCATTCTAATCTCTCCCACTCCGATCACCTCATTCTGATCTTCCATTCCAGTCACTATTTCATTACGCCATTCTAATTCCCATATTCTAACAATTCTCAATATAATCATCTATCCAAATCACGTCACTCTTATTGCACTCATTCCCCTCTCTCTCTCTCTCTCTCTCTCTCTCTCTCCATTAATATTTAACTAGGGCTTATGTTTTATTCATCAATTTTATCATTTACCTAACCAGACATAGCTCTCTCTCTCTCTCTCTCTCTCTCTCTCTCTCTCTCTCTCTCTCTCTCTCTCTCTCTCTCTCTCTCTCACGTTCCTAATTTCATAACATCGGTAAACACACACACACACACACACACACACACACACACACACACACACACACACACACACACACACACACACACACACACACACACACACACACACACACACACCTCATTACGTACATGAAAAAGCATCAATTTTCATTTTTGCACTCACTCACACTCCATTTCGCACGCAAAAGTTTTTCCTGTATGTTCCACCTCTTATTTTCTTTTAGTTTCGTGTCCTTTTGCGTGTGCGTGTGCGTGTGGTGGTATGTGAAGTTGCGTGGGGCCATCTGTTGCGCGCTTGAGATATGCTGGGTCTCAAGGAACGGATTGTCTAGCTTATGCTCTGAGTAGTAGTAGTAGTAGTAGTAGTAGGAGGAGGAGGAGGAGGAGGAGGAGTGGTGGTGGTGGAAAGGTAGTAGTAGTTGCAGCAGTAGTAGTAGTACGGTAGTAGTGGTGATGCCACAGTAGTAGTATTGGGTAGACGTAGTAGTAGTAGTAGTGGTTGTTGTTGTTGTTGTTGAAAAGCAGCAGTAGTAGTAGTAAAAGTAGTCGTAATAGTAGTAGTAATAGTAATAGTAATAGTGGTAGTAGTAGTAGCAACCCCAGGCTCATCTGAATGTGAACCCAGTGGACTGCAGGCTGAGGTTACTGTTCTCCTGCAGTCCACCATCTTTTTGGGGGATAGGGAAGAAGCTGAGGGTCGTTTGTATCATCAGACAGCTCAGCCACCCGGTCAAATCGGTGCCACCACGTGAAGGCGTCGCTCTCCAGCACCGTAAAATCACTACTATAGTCTTATTAAGGAAGCCCCCGAACACCTTTTCTTAAGCGATTTATTTTGCCTGCTACACCTTACTTTTTCTGTGTTATATACGAGTAGATCCTTCAAACGTCGCCATACTCTGCATAAGTAGTGTACGAAAGGATGTATACCAGCCATTTCCGAAAATAAATCGCTAAGGAAGAGGTGTTAGGGAGCCTCCATACCCAACGAGAATACGGACCCAAGTGGCATTAGAATACCGTACCGTAACACCTCTTCCTTAGTGATTTATTCAGCACATCAGGCCTAAAAATCCTTGGGTAATTGATACAAAATAATGATGAAAAATAAAAAAAATTGACATGCAGATGAGTTTTTAGGTATCTTGTCGCCCTAACACCTCTTCCTCACCGATTTATTTCTTCGTACGGCTGGCTAATGTCGTTTTGTACGTTATTTATGCAGAGTATGGTGTTATTAGAATGATTTAAGTAACACAGAAGAGGAAGGCAAAGTGTAATAATCAAAATAAATCGCTAAGGAAAAGGTGTAATAACCAAAATAAATCGCTAAGGAAAAGGTGTAATAAGCAAAATAAATCGCTCAGGAAAAGGTGTAATAAGCAGAATAAATCGCTTAGGAAGTGGTGTAATAAGCAAAAATAAATCGCTTAGGAAAAGGTGTAATAAGCAAAATAAATCGCTAAGGAAAAGGTGTAATAAGCAAAATAAATCGCTAAGGAAAAGGTGTAATAAGCAAAATAAATCGCTCAGGAAAAGGTGTAATAAGCAGAATAAATCGCTTAGGAAGTGGTGTAATAAGCAAAAATAAATCGCTTAGGAAAAGGTGTAATAAACAAAATAATCGCTAAGGAAAAGGTGCAATAAGCAGAATAAATCGCCAAGGAAAAGGTGTAATAAGCAAAATAAATCGCTTAGGAAAAGGTGCAGTAGGCAAAATAAATCGCATAGGAAGAGGTGTAGTAAACAAAATAAGTCGCTTAGGATGAGGCGGTAGGGAGCATCTTGAATTAGGCTCTCTTTTGTATTGTTTTTTTCTTGGAAGGAACGGTTTGCGGGCTCCTGGCCCTTAGTTCCTTCTTCCTTGAAAAAAAAAAAAAAAAAAAAAATCCTCAATTGACGAGAGTACGGGCCAGTGTCCTAAATAAATCGGTGAGGGAAAGATGTTACGAAAGCTCCATTCCCACCTACATTTCGGCCCTGTGTGTTCCACGGAGGATGGGGTTTAGGGAGTGGACTATCTAATCTATACCCAGAACTTCATGCGCATTTTTCTTCATCATTTCTAAAGGTCTTGCTAAAATCTTATTAATAGTTTGGCAGGACTGATAATAAATTAAATGTAATAAAAATAGTGTGTGTGTGTGTGTGTGTGTGTGTGTGTGTGTGTGTGTGTGTGTGTGAGAGAGAGAGAGAGAGAGAGAGAGAGAGGTTAAAGCTGAGTAAAACCGTAATAAGTAAAAAAAAAAAGGGTCGTAAGTGTTCCCATTAACCTCTTCACTACGATTTTAAACAATTTCTGTGTATATTAATTACCTCCAGACGAATTTATTTACATTTAGAGGCGCGTCTTTGTAAATTGGCGCTGATCACTGTAAATGTGCGGTTTTCGCGTCAAGTGGCGGTGTTTTCGCGTATACTGGGTCTCTCTCCGTATAAATTGGTGGTTTCTTCTAAATTGGCGACGTTTTCTTGTAAATTGGCGGGTTTTCTTCTAAATTGGCGACGTTTTCTGAGTCATGGCAAACTTTTCGCGTATCTTGGCGCTTTTTTCCTGTTATTCGACAGTTTTCGTGGTTTTAGGCAAAGTACTGGATTTTCGCGTAAATTGGCGGTTTCCACGCAGACTGGCGCTGGTTTCGCGTAATTTATCGGAGCCCGTGTTAATCGAAGTCAGTCTCGCGTATATTTGCGGTTTCCGTGTAAATTATCGCTTGTTTCGCGTAAATTGGCCGGTTTCATGTAAATTGGGGCTGGTTTCGCGTAAATTTGTGGGTTTCGTGCAAATTGGCGCTGTTTTCGCGCGAATTGGCGGGTTTCTCGTTAATCTTCGCTGTTTTTGCGGACATTATTGCTTTGATATTTTCACCTTAAGTTGGCGCTGTATTTCGCGTAAACTGAGGATATTTTTGTGTTCATTGAAGCGATTTTCACATGTATTGGCGCTGTTTTCTTGTATATTAACTACTATATAAATTATCGCTGTTTCCGTGTAAGCTACTCCCAGTCTTTCATTTATACAACAGGTCATCTCTGGAACTGTCTCCCTCTGTCTGTATTTCCTACCTCCTATGATCTCCAGTCTTTCAAACGCAGTGTGTCCGGGCATCTCGAAACGAGCAGATCTTGAATTTGGCTCACTTTTGTATTATTTTTGTTTTTTCTTGGAAGGATTTTTTTGCGGGCTCCTGGCCTTTGGTTCCTTCTTGCATAAAAAAAGAAAAAAAATTTGGCGCTGTAATATTAACTTTTTTTTTTTTATCTGAAAATATTTTAGTTTAAGGTACCATTTTTTTCCTATTAATCTTTTTTATATAATTAATCTTTTCAACTTTTGTTAATCGATTTTTTTGTACGTATATTTATTTTTATTTATTTATTTTCTATTTATGGCTTAGTTATGTTTTTTTTTTCTACCTTTGCAGAGGCGTTATAGTGTTTGTCAAAATTCCCATTATTTTTCGTCGTGTTTTTCCGTTAGCTGGACATATTGGACCGTGTTTGATGAATATTAATATATGCATGAATTATTTTGGTCACTGAAATAAGATAGGGATAGTCACGGTACAAAGTTCATATCTATTTATCTGTCAGTCTGTCTATCCGTCTGTTTGTCCATCTGTTTATCTATCTAGCTGCTTGTCTGTCTATCTGTCTCTCTGTCCATCTGTTTATCTATCTAGTTGCTTATCTGTCTATCTGTCTGTTCATCTGTTTATCTATCTAGCTGCTTGTCTGTCTATCTGTGTGTTTGTCCATCTTTTTATCTATCTAGCTGCTTGTCTGTCTATCTGTCTGTCTGTCCATCTGTTTATCTATTTAGCTGCTTGTCTGTCTATCTGTCTGTTTGTCCATCTGTTTATCTATTTAGCTGCTTGTCTGTCTATCTGTCTGTTTGTCCATCTTTTTATCTATCTGTCTAGCTGCTTGTCCCAATCCCAGTCTCTCTCTGTTTATCTAAATCTGCCTCTCTGTCTGTCTGTCTATATATGTACTATATATCTATCTCTCTACCTAGCTGTCTGTGTGTCCACCTCTCTATATCTATATCTATATCTAGACTGTAACACCAGTCGAGCAGGGCAGTACTCCCAAGGTGGACGGAAAGCTGATGATAGGGAGTGCTGGAGCTCCCGTTTCATCAGCCCTCGGGACTAGGTCCCGACCATCCCCCTTTGCTGAACTTTTTCAGTGTCTCAGTAACACAGAGAGTAGGCCAGCATGCTCTCCAATACAAGTTTCTCTATCAACACCATACTACATGCACAGTACACACCACACTTCCTTTTCAAAATTTTCAAAAAAATGGCGTCAAATAGCATAGCCTAGGAGTCCCCAGGGGGGGGGGACCATAAATGCCCCCACCTTCAGCCCCTCTCCTGGTGACGACTCAAGGTGCCTGGAACCACTGTCTGACTCTCTTCTTCTTCATTTCTGCAACATTCGTGGCCTTTCCACCAACTTTCGCTCTGTTGAGCACCACCTCTCCTCCTCCAAACCTCACCTTCTTTTTCTGAGACTCAGCTGTCTGAGGCAACTGACAGCAAACCTTTTTCTGTATCCTCCTACTTTCTCTATACTCATTTCAAAGCCAAAGGTGGCTGTTGTGTATATATACGCAACAACTTATCTTGCTTTCGTGTTCCTGAACTCGATTCTTCTGAATTCTCTACACTCTGGCTTCGGCTTTCCTGTCATTCTCTGACTAAATATATCTGTGCTGTTTACTTATCTCCTAATTCTACTGACTATCAAAAATTCTTTGACTATCTTACTTCTACGATGGAACACATTCTATCCATTTCTCCTTTCTCTGAAATCTCCATTCCCCTGAAATCTCCATTCTAGGAGATTTCAATGTTCACCACCACCTTTGGCTCTCCTCTCCTTTCACTGATCCACCTGGTGAACAAGCCTACATCTTTTCTATCCTTAATGACCTAGAGCAGCTTGTACAGCACCCTACCCGTATCCCTGACCGCCTTGGAGAGAGCTCCAACATACTTGACCTCTTCCTTACAACTAATCCTTCTGCTTACACTGTTAATCTTTTCTCTCCGTTGGGCTCCTCCAATCACAACCTTATCACCTTAACCTGTCCTATCACTCCGGTGCGGCCTGCGGACCCTCCAGGGAAGCGTCGTCTGTGGCATTTTGGAGCCACGGACTGGGAGGCCCTCAGGCAGTACTTCTTTGATTTTCCTTGGAATGATTATTGCTTCCATGGCCGGGAGCCATCTGGGTGTGCCTTGCGCATTACGGAGGTAATTCTCTCGGGCATGGAAGCATACATTCCTTTCTCATATCCTTTGACTAATGCACGAAAGCCTTGGTTTAATCACGCTTGTTCCAAAGCTGTCCGCAACAAGGAGAAGGCCTACAAAAGGTACCGGAGCCAACCCACCCCTGAATCACATCTTTTATACATTTCTGCACGGAATCGTGCTAAGTCTGTTCTTTGCTCTGCTAAAAATAATTTCATCTGTACAAAATGCTCTCAACTCTCTAACTCGAACTCTTCTCGCTCCTTCTGGCACCGTGCCAAAAACCTTTCTAACAACTTTACCTCATCATCCTTCCCTCCTCTTTTCTACCCTGATGGCTCTGTAGCTATTTCTTCTACTGATAAAGCAGATCTCTTCGCTCAGACTTTCTCCTCCAATTCCACCTTAGACAATTCCGGTGCTGTTCCTCCATCACTTCCCCCCTCTGACTTCCTCATGGCTAACATTAAAATTTCTTCAGCTGATGTATTTTCTGCCATTCCAGGCCTCAGTACTAATAAGGCATATGGGCCTGATGGAGTCCCTCCTGTTGTTCTCAAGAACTGTGCTTCTGTGCTTACACCCTGCCTAGGCAAACTCTTTCGCCTTTGTCTGTCAACTTGTACCTTTCCTTCTTGCTGGAAGTTTGCTCTCATTCAGCCAGTCCCAAAGAAGGGTGACCATTCCCAACCCTCTAACTATCGTCCAATTGCTTTAACGTCCTGTATCTCAAAAGTTTTTGAGTCTATTCTTAATAGAAAAATTTTAAAGCATCTTTCCTATCACAACCTTCTTTCTGATCGTCAGTACGGGTTCCGTCAGGGACGCTGCACAGGCGATCTTCTCACCTACCTTTCAGACTCCTGGTCATCCTCCTTTCGTGACTTTGGCGAAAGCTTTGCCATTGCACTTGACATCTCAAAGGCTGTCGATCGAGTCTGGCATAAATCTTTAATTTCCAAAAAGCCCTCTTACGGTTTCTATCCTTCTGTCTGTGCCTTCATCTCTAGCTTCCTTTCTGGTCGTTCTATAGCAGCTGTTGTAGACAGCTATCGCTCTTCTCCTAGATCTATTAACAGTGGTGTTCCTCAGGGCTCTGTCCTATCACCAACTCTCTTCCTTTTATTCATCAATGACCTTCTAAGCTGTACATCTAACCCTATCCACTCATACACTGATGACTCCACCCTTCACCTTTCCATTCGATTCCCACAACGTCCATCTCAGCAGTTACTTCAACAGGCAAGGGATGAGGCTATGGCACACCTAATGTCTGACTTGGCTCGTATCTCTGACTGGGGTAAAAATAATCTGGTTGATTTTAATGCATCAAAGACTCAGATTTTGCACCTATCAACCCGACAAATTCTTCCACAGGTATACCCACTTATGTTTAATAATACTCAACTTAATCCTCCATCATCGTTGAACATGCTTGGGGTTTCATTTGCTCGGGACTTGTCTTGGAAAGATCATATTACATCTCTTGTAAAATTTCTTCCAAAAGATTGGATGTGCTAAGCCGACTCCGTTCCTTCTTTGCCCCTGCACAATTGTTGACTCTATACTGGGGTTTTATCCGCCCCTGTGTGGAGTACAACTCTCATATGTGGGGAGGCTCCCCACATACAGCTCTTCTCAATAGGGTGGAGTCAAAGGCTTTTCGTCTCATTAACTCTCCTCCTCTTACTGACTCCCTTCAACCTCTGTCTCTTCGCCGCAATGTTGCATCTTTATCTCTTTTCTATCGCTACTTTAATGG
>NC_136965.1:6342500-6350000 GCF_032717465.1 Coenobita brevimanus | reverse complement strand
GGATGTGGCCGGGGGAGTGTAACGTTGATTTAAAAGGATGTTGGGAGAGGGAGGGTAAGGAACCAGGGTGTGTGTGTAGAGGGAGTGTGTAAGTGTTAAGTTTGGGTGAAGGGTGTTGGCAAGTGTGGGGAGATTGGAAGAGAAGGTGTGTGCATAGTGAGGAAGGGAAGGGGATGGGTGTGTGTGTGTGTATAAAAGTGAGGGAGGGTAGAAGTGAGGGTGTGTGTGTGTGTAGAGGGAGTGAAGGTGCATGTCTGTGTAGGGGGAGTGAGAGAGTGTGTGTGTGCGTGTAGAGAGAGTGAGGGTGTATGTGTGTGTGTGTAGGGGGAGTGAGAATGTGTGTGTGTGTGTGTGTGTGTGTGTGTGTGTGTGTGTGTGTGTGTGTGTGTGTGTGTGTGAAGGGAGTGAAGGTTGTGTGTGTAAAGGGAGAGTAGGGGATAAGGGGTAAGGGTGTATACAGAGGGGGTAGGCAAAGGAAAAGGGGTGAGGGTGTGTGTACATAGAGGGAGGGAGGGAAGGTAGTGGTAAAAGTGTGTGTATAGAGTGGGGTGTAAGTGTTGGTTAGGTGTGAGCGGCAAAGGATATTGTGTGGCGATGGAGGCCGGGGATGAGGATGTGTGTATTGGAGGAGTAAGGGTGTGTGTATTGGAGGGGTGTGTGTATAGACGGGGTGTGTAAGTGTTGATTATGTGTGGGTGAGGAAGGTTATTGGGTAGTGATGGTGTGTGTATGTGTCTGTGTGTGTGTGTATGTGTGTGTGGTGATGGAGAGTGTGTGTGTGCAAGTGGAGTGTGTAGAGTGAATCAGTAGAGTGTGTTATGTGTGATCAAAGCCATCTCTATGTGCCGAGACAGGTAATCAATAAGCGTCCTTGAGTGAGAGCAGGGTGCGTATGTGTGCGTAGAGAGAGAGAGAGAGAGAGAGAGAGAGAGAGACAGAGACAGACAGACAGACAGACAGAGACAGAGACAGAGATAGTTGAATGTAGTGGGAGAACTTGTGTGTGTGTGTGTGTGTGTGTGTGTGTGTGTGTGTGTGTGTGTGTGTGTGTGTGTGATGACGCCTCTCTGTACTTACCGCGACAGCTAATCAATACTCGTCCTTGATTGTGTGTGTGTGTGTGTGTGTGTGTGTGTGTGTGTGTGTGTGTAGTGAAGGCCTACACTACTTCCCACTGCCTTGAGTGAGAGTAGAGTATCTTGTATTTTTTTTTTTTTTAATAACAGAACAGAGGAAGAAAAAACAAATGCATGAAAAAAAAATCCCTACACCGGATTACTGGTGTCCTCTATTCATAAAATATCTGTAACAGTTGGACTTAAACAGTTGTGGGTTGAAGTTTGGAGGGAAACATCTCTGGTGAAGCGAGTTCCAGAGAGATGCAGTTCGGGGAATGAAAGAATTCTGACAGGCAGAAGTTCTGCGATATGGCCGAGTGACATTCCAGTCATGAGCGCTGCCAGATGCCCGTGTTGCATGAGGGAAGGCATGGAGAGGTGGCACCATGGACGCAACTTCGTCTGAGCATTTGCCATAAAAATATCTGTAAAATAATGCAAGGGAGGCAACATTCCTTCTTACTTGCAGGGGAGGTAGTTTATGTGTAATGGCAGGGTTGTTAATAATTCTAACAGCTTTATTCTGAATTTTGTCTAGTTGTTTTAATGCAACCTCTCCACAACCATCCCACAAGGGTGAGCAGTATTCAAGCTGATAGCGCACATGTCTCTTATAAATTATAGCTAACTGCTCGTCAGTTAAGAAATTACGGACTCAGTACAATAATCCAAGTTTCTTTGAGGCGGTATAGCAAGTTATTTAACATGAGAGGTCCAGCTGAGGGCATTGTTAAGTGAGACGCCGAGAATTTCAATACTTTTGGAGATGGGAATATTAGTAGCACTGAAGGTAATATACGAATCTGGCAATACCTGTCTATTAGTAAACTGTCTATATTTAGTTTTACTAGCATTAAATGAGACAAGGTTGTTTTGTCCCCATTCACTTATCGTAGATAGATCTTGCTTTATGGAGATGGCTGTACTGAGTTGAGAGGTAGAGATATTAGACTTTGTAAATGGGTGTCTGAGTGTGAATGAACTATGTAGTGTTGAGTCATCTGCATATGAGTGGATGGGATTGTGGGTGACAGATAAGAGATCATTAATATGAACCAGAAATAGGGTTGGCGCCAGAACTGACCTCTGTGGCACGCAGTCATTAAAGTCTGTGTAAGGTGTGTGATTAGAGTGTGTAGAGTGCGTAAGGTGTAATTAGGGAGAGTGTGTAGAGTGCGTTAGGTGTAATTAGTGCATCAGGTGTAATTAAGGAGAGTGTGTAGAGTGCATCAAGTGTAAGTAAGGAGAGTGTAGAGTGCGTCAGGTGTAATTAAGGAGAGTGTGTAGAGTGCGTTATGTGTAATTAAGGAGAGTTTGTAGAGTGCGTTAGGTGTAATAAAGGAGAGTGTGTAGAGTGCGTGAGGTATAATTAAGGGACAGGTGCTTAGCATACGACCTTTGACCTCTGTTGACTGAAGGCTGAGGTCATTATTAGGCCCATCCTCTTTGACTCTCCTTAACCCCTTGACTCTCCTTCTTGACTCGCCTTCACCTTTTGACTCTCCTTCACCTTTTTTCTCTCCTCTTGACTCTACCTTGACTCTGTCTTTTGAGTCTCTTTCATATCATAACTTCTTCATCTTGAGTCACTCTTATCCACCTCTTAACTCTCCTTTCGACTCTACCTTGACTATCTTTTGACTCTCGCTCTTCCTAACTCCAGTATGACTCTCTTCTTAACTCTACACTGACTATCTCAGACTCCATCACTTCCTAACTCCTCCACCTTGACCTTTTGACTCTCCACATTGACTCTGCATCTCCTGACTCTCCATCACCTGCATCATCATCTCTTGATTCTCCTCATTACTCTCCAGTACCTCTTGACTCTACGTATGATTCTGACTTTCCACTGATCGACTCTCCACGTGACTCAGCTTCTGACTAACTCTCCTAACTCTCCGTCACTACCTAACTCTGTCACTACCTAACTCTCCGTCACTACCTAACTCTCCGTCACTACCTAACTCTCCACCCTCTCATCCTCCACCATCACATGACTTTGGCAAGGAAGAGGTGAAGGATTTGCTGTATTATGTTAGATCACCACGAATATATCCTTCCATATATCTACCTTTATCTATCTATCTGTCTATCGATCTATCTGTCTGTCTATCTACCTGTCTATCTATCTATCTATTTATCTGTGACCTATGATGACGATATATTTTTCATTCAGTTTAGCATATGTAATTTGATACCAGTTATATTCTTTCTCCTTCCCATTTTATCTTGTAGTGAAAGAATTAAAACCAGATTAATTCCTTTGAGAGAGAGAGAGAGAGAGAGAGAAATCTAACTTGAGGTGTAACTGAGAGAAATGTTGTGGTGTAGCTGGTGGAAGTGTTACATTGGTCTGTTTATCTATCTGTTTATCTGTCTGGCTGTCAGTGTATCTACAGGTATCTGTCTGTGCATCTATCTATCTATCTCTGTCCATACATCTCTTGTCTGTCTGTCTGTCTGTCAAATTGTCGGTCAGTCTCACTCTGTATGTGTCTGTCTGTTTGTCTTTGTACTCTGTCTGTCTGTCTACCTGTATCTATTCTGTCTAATCTATATCTATCTGTGTCTGTCTCTGTCTGTCTATATCTCTGTCTGTTTCTCCTTCTATGTGCCGTTTATATTTGTCCGGAAATTTTATATAAAAGTATGATGGATATTAAAGTCATTGTATGCTTTGAGTGACCCAAATATGGAAAATACAAAAATTCTGGTTTAATTTTCACTCGACTTTTTAATAAGAAAATATCTGAGAAAATTAAGATATGGGAAAATATTATATTTTACTAAAATTTATATGAAGGAAATTTCTTACATTATACTAATAAATGTTTTCCATTATTTGAAGCCAAAAAAAAAATATATATATATATATATATATATATATATATATATATATATATATATATATATATATCCAAGAATGACGTATTCCCGACATATTCTTATGTTTTCATTTTTTCTATCCATCTGTCTCTAGCCAGACGCCGTAATCCCGCAAGGGGTGGCAGTTTGTCGTTGAGTTAGTTGTTTTACGGGGAGGGACACTAACCCTCCGCCAGCCCACTTGCTGACACGTAGGGAACACGTATGGCTTGGTTATATGGTTACCTCCCAGCGTCGTGAATGGTTTCCAGGCTTACAGGAAACCATTAGGCTTGTCATTCGGTGTAAAGCCACCTGAAAAGGAAAGAAGTGAAAGGAAAGATGGGAGAAATAGGAAGAGAGAAAGGCAGACAGGAAAAGAATGATGAAGGTGATGGAAGATGTAGGCAGCACTACATCAGGTGAGTGGAGGACAGTCGCCACCACCCGCGATTATAAAGACAAATCAGTTCACTGCAGCCTATACTTTTAAAATAATACGCTCCTGATCAATGGGTGTTTAGGCTCAGCTCAAAATACAGTATACCCAAAATATGTTTCCATTTGTTATATTTAAAGAGATGGTGAATAGGGAAGGCTAACCTGTTTCTCTCCCAGGATAAAGGAAACTTCTGACGACTCCTGTCCTGGGATTTGGAACCGAGAAATGAGAAATGGTTTACTACGGAGAGGCAGATATCAAGAGTTCCAAATCCTCTTATTCATTTCCTTTCATTTCCTCACTAAAAAGAGTACAGTTCAAAAAGGGGGATATTTTTTCGGTTTTTCCTATAGATGTTTTTTTTGCCTCTGTTTTCTGGTTTGTATGTTTTTGAGAGAGAGAGAGAGAGAGAGAGAGAGAGAGAGAGAGAGAGAGAGAGAGAGAGAGAGAAGGTGCATAAGAGTAATGTTTTTTATTTTTCACTTTTTTTTTCGATTTTTCTCCTATTTTTTGGGAGAGAGAGAAAAAATTTATATTAATAGTTTCTTCTCTTCCTTTCTTGGTACTATTACGGCGAAAAATATATGTGATAATTTTTACATGTCTTTTTTTATATGTATATATTTGTGTGTTGTTATTCTTTCCCCATTGGTCTGTCTTGCTGTCTGTTTATATCTGTCTGTCCATGTATCTGTCTGTCTGTCTGTCTGTTTGTTTCTGTCTCTCTCTTTCTCTCTCGTTTTGTGTCTGTCTGTCTGTCTGTCTCTGTCTCTGTCTGTCTGTCTGTCTGTCTGTGTGTGTGTGTGTGTGTGTGTGTGTGTGTGTGTGTGTGTGTGTGTGTGTATGTGTATTTTTCGTCCCAGTACTCAAGACGTCAAGGAGAAAAAATATATATCTTCTTTTTCTTTTCTTCCTCCTTTGAGTCTCTGAAAATGGAAAGACGATTTTTTTTTCTTTTTTTTGTTTTTTTTCTACCCTGTTTACGTAAGTTCTACCTCTTCAGTAACTCTCTCTCTCTCTCTCTCTCTCTCTCTCTCTCTCTCTCTCTCTCTCACATTTCCTTCTTTTTTTTCCTTCTTCCCTAGTGTTGTCTTTCTCTTTTCCTTTTAATCTCTCCTCTCTTCTTCTCTCTTTTCCTCTCTTCTTTATCTTCTCCCATTCTCTCCTCTCCTCTCCCTCCCCAGGTGAGGTAGAAGTAGAGATGGAGGTAGAGGAAGAGGGGGCGAGGGGGAGGGGGTGGGGGAGGGGGAGGGGAGTAGTAAGGGACTTAGGCAGGTAATGGACCGATGCCTTGATTTCCCCTCCCCTTCCCCCTCCCCCTCCCCTCCCCTCCCCCTCCCTCTCCCCTTCCCTTTCCCCTCCCCCTCCTCTTCCCCTTCTCCGTCTGCCCTCTCTACCCTCTTCTAAAACCTTTCTCACTCGTATCCCCTCCACTCCTCTCTCCTCCCTTCCTCTTTTCCTCTTCCTCCTCCTCCTCCCTTCCTCTTTTCCTCTTCCTCCTCCTCCTCCTCCTCTTCTCTCCTACCCACAGACGAGGCGGAGTGGAGAGGTTGGGGGAGAGGAGGAAAGGGTGGGAGGGGGGAGGGGGGAGGAGGGGGGAGGGGGTAGTACTCAGCCCTTTAGGCAAGTAATGGACCGAGACTTTATTTCCCTCCCCTCCCCTCCCCTCCCCTCCCCCCTCCCTTCCCCTCCCCTCCCCTCCCCTCCCCCCTCCCTTCCCCTCCCCTCCCCTCCCCTCCCCCTCCCTTCCCCTCCCTTCCCCTCCCCTCCCCTCCCCTCCCCTCCCCCTCCCCTCACCTCCCCTCCCCTTCCCCTCCCTTCCCCTCCCCTCCCCTCCCCTCCCCTTCCCCCTCCCCCGCCCCTCCCCTCCCCTCCTCCTCTTCCTGTTTGATTTATTTTCCTCTTCTAGCTTTCCTTTCCCTCTTCCCTTTGTCTCTCCTCTTCTTCCCCTTACCTCCCTCCCTCTTCCCTTTCCCCTTTTTTCCTCCTTCCCATGTACCTCTTATCTTCTCCCCTTTTCCTCTCTTTCCTCCATTTCCCTCAACTCCTCTTCTCTTTCCTCCCTCACCCTCCCTCCACCCCTCACCCCTCCCTTTCCCCTCTTTCCCTCAGCTTCCCCACTGTCCTCTCTCTTTCTTTCCTCCCCTCCTTTTCCTTCCCCCTTCCATTCTCTTTCCCCCTCCCCCTCTCCTCCACTTTCCTCCCTCCCCCTCCCCTCCCCTTCTTCCCCCCCTCCCCTTCTCTCTCCTCCCCTTCTTCTCCCCCTCCCCTTCTTCTCCCCCTCCCCTTCTCACTCCTCCCCTTCATGGTACTGTGTGAAATGAAGGGAACGCCTGAGAGAGACACAAGGACACAAGGGAGAGACTCGGAAATGATCTAGTCCCCCCCTCAAAGACACACACACACACACACACACACACACACACACACACACACACACACACACACACACCTTCCCCACCCAATTTCCGTCCTCTTGCCCTCCTCACTCAAAGATAAAATTAAACTACATTAATATTTCTCCATTAGTTTTGCCTCAGATGTAGATATCGATAGGGAGAGATAAGGAGGGGGGGAGGGGGGTTAGTAAGTGGGGGGGCTGTACCAGTAAAAAGACGCCCCTCTCCCCCCATCCCCCAACGCCCCACCTGGCCCCATACCGCCTCACTATCTCAACTTGTCTTTACCCACAAAACTTTCCATCAAGTTTTCTTCACGTATCACTTACCTGGTTAGTTTTTTCTTTTTTTCTTTTCTTTATTGTCTCCCCCACCCCCCCTACCCCCATCCTTTTTCCTCGTCCCCCCTTCCTCCTCCCCCTCCGGCCTTCCCTTTCCTGCCCCATTCTTCCCCCTATTTTCCTCTTTCTCCTCTCTCCCCTTTTCGTCCCCTTCTTTCTCCCTTCACACTTCCCTCCTCCCCCTCTTTTCCCCTCTCCCTTTTCCACCCTTTCTTTTTCTTTCCCCCATTCCTCCCCTCTCTCCTTCCCAGCTTCCTCTTTTTCCCCTCTCACTCCTTCCCCTCCCTCCTCCTTCCTCCTTCTCCAACCCCTCGTTTCTCTCCCTCTTCCCC
>NC_136965.1:6305000-6337500 GCF_032717465.1 Coenobita brevimanus | reverse complement strand
ATCGTATCTCTTGTTTCAAACGACCCTGTATCTAAACCCTGCCAAGTATGTGAGAAGAGTGGGATCAATTTCGGAGACTCCCTAGCACCTCTTCCTTAGCGATTTATTTTTGGATGAGACTGGTTAGCATTCTCTTGTACGCTGTTTATGCCGAGTATGGTCCAATTGGAAGGGTTTATTTAACACAGTGACAGGAAGGTCTAACAAGCAAAATAAGTCGCTTCGGAAAAGGTGTTTGGGAGCGAATACAGAGCAAAGGCCTGTTTCTCTATACCGTGCGTGGAGGCTGAGAATTTCTTTTTTTCCATATAGCATCAAACTCTCCCAAAACGACTGGACGGATTTATATGAAACTTGGCCTAGAGTTGAAAAACCATATTGTCTTTTAATATTTTGATTTCCCTCCCCCGAAGGCTTCCTGTGCCCCCATTTCCCCCATTTAATACCACACAAAAAAAAGACCTATTGAAATTTTATAGATGAAAAACCCAGCTGGCTCTTAAAAATTTTGATCCCTGCCCTCTCGTTCCTCCCTGTGCCCCCCCCACCTCAAAAAAAAAAATAATAATTATAATAAAAATAAATTAGGTTTTGAGAATAACCAGAATTTCGGTAAAGGGATTCCATGAGTTTAAAATCATCTGGAATCTTTGTCCTTATGAAATAAAATATAAATGAAAAAATATATACGTAAAAGAACCAGGTAAGATAATGGTAACTAGCAAGGTCTCAAAATTATAGACACCTTTTTCGTGTGTGTGTGTGTGTGTGTGTGTGTGTGTGTGTGTGTGTGTGTGTGTGTGTGTGTGTGTGTGTGTGTGTTTAAGTATCAGCCTTTCCCTGTGTGTGTGTGTGTGTGTGTGTGTGTGTGTGTGTGTGTGTGTGTGTGTGTGTGTGTGTGTGTGTGTGTGTTTAAGTATCAGCCTTTCCCTGTGTGTGTGTCTGTGTGTGTTTAAGTATCAGCCTTTCCCTGTGTGTGTGTGTGTGTGTGTGTGTGTGTGTGTGTGTGTGTGTTTAAGTATCAGCCTTTCCCTGTGTGTGTGTGTGTGTGTGTGTGTGTGTGTGTGTGTGTGTGTGTATGTGTTTAAGTATCAGTCTTTCCCTGTGTGTGTGTGTGTGTGTGTGTGTGTACCGTTTTATTCATAACGCTTGTAACGAATGATTTGTTTGGATAAATTAAGGTAGGAAAATGCTACGCCAGATGCACGAGAGAGAGAGAGAGAGAGAGAGAGAGAGAGAGAGAGAGAGAGAGAGAGAGAGAGAGAGAGAGAGAGAGAGAGAGAGAGAGAAAGAGAGAGAGAAAGAGAGAGAGAGAGAGAGAGAGAGAGAGAGAGAGAGAGAGAGAGAGAGAGAGAGAGGGCCCAGCTGGCAGGACTGATTAATTAAAAATGATATAATAGGACGAATTACCGTACCATTACTACAGTATTTTCGCCCTAACGTGGCCCAGATTTTCGTCCTCTTGCAGCTTATTTCACTTAGCTCAGTGGCAGAAAATTACTACTATAACTTTACATTCTTTCATTAGCACTTCTTCGTGACTAGGAGTATTCTAATGAGAACGTATTGTAACTGTATATTCTTTCATTTGCACTTCTTCGTGACTAGCAGAGTATTCTAATGTATAATTTTTAGGGCAAGATAAAGTGAATTGAGTATGGTAGTTATTATTGTTGTTGTTGTAGGGATGGGTGAGGAAAATGAGAGAGAGAGAGAGAGAGAGAGAGAGAGAGAGAGAGAGAGAGAGAGAGAGAGAGAGAGAGAGAGAGAGAGAGAGAGAGAGAATAGAGTACGAGATGAAAGGGAGCTGAACCTTCACTCTCTCTCTCTCTCTCTCTCTCTCTCTCTCTCTCCCAGACACGCCAGAATTTCGGTTTTATTGCGTTTACAACAAACAGACACAGATAAGACAAAATTAAGCACCGTCTGAAAGCAATTAGGGGAAGATAAAGTTAAACAATTCCCATAAAATGTGTGTGTGTGTGTGTGTGTGAGAGAGAGAGAGAGAGAGAGAGAGAGAGAGAGAGAGAGAGAGAGAGAGAGAGAGCGACCTTAAAATCATATCACATTTCGGGTGATACAGAAATTTACAAAAATCTAAGGAAGTTTATCGCCAGCTTTGGAGTAGGAATACAGGGTGATTCAAAAAACCCCTCCCTTTACACTGTACTGAGTGGGGTTTCGTGTCTTCTGGGGACGGCTTTGGCAGGGTTGTGAATGTCTGTCCTGCATCATTTATTCATTTCCTACACCCACACACCCACTTCATCAATCCTGCATCAATTATTCACCACACCCACACACCCACATCATCAATCCTGCATCATTTATTCACTACACCCACCCACCCACATCATCAATCCTGCATCATTTATTCATTACACCCACACACCCACACCATCAATCCTGCATCATTTATTCACCCACACACCCACATCATCAATCCTGCATCATTTATTCACCCACACACCCACATCATCAATCCTGCATCATTTATTCACCCACACACCCACATCATCAATCCTGCATCATTTATTCACTCCACACACCCACACCATCAATCCAGCATCGTTTATTCACTACTCCCACACACCCACACATCAATCCTGCATCATTTATTCACCACACCCACACATCAATCCTGCATCATTTATTCATTACACCCACACAACCACTTCATCAATCCTGCATCATTTATTCATCACACCCACACACCCACAACATCAATCCTGGATCATTTATTCATTACACCCACACACCCACACCATCAATCCTGCATCATTTATTCATTACACCCACACACACACACATCATCAATCCTGCATCATTTATTCATTACACCCACACCATCAATCCTGCATCATTTATTCATTACACCCACACACCCACACATCAATCCAGCATCATTTATTCATCACACCCACACATCAATCCTGCATCATTTATTCATTACACCCACACACCCACACATCAATCCTGCATCATTTATTCATTACATCCACACACCCACACATCAATCCAGCATCATTTATTCACCACACCCACACATCAATCCTGCATCATTTATTCATTACACCCACACACCCACACCATCAATCCTGCATCATTTATTCACTCCACACACCCACACAATCAATCCTGCATCATTTATTCACACACCCACATCATCAATCCTGCATCATTCATTCACTCCACACACCCACACAATCAATCCTGCATCATTTATTCACCACACCCACACACCCACACCATCAATCCTGCATCATTTGTTCACTTCCTACTCCCACACCCACGCCCACGCCGGCAGACTGAGCCGTACCCGCAACACACGAGGGAGTTTCCAGCTGAGCGCAATTTAACATTTAACCTATTCAGTACGATGACGCCTATTTACATTTATCACTTATTTTACGAACGACCAGAATGGGATTTATTAGGCACGTATTCCCGTCGGGCAAGGAAGCTCCCTAACACCTCCTCCTAAGCGATTTTTTTTTGCATATTTTATCTTACTGTCCTCGTCTGTCTTACGTAAATTCTTCTGATGTCACCTTTTTCTTCATACATAACGTACATAATGATGCTGATCCAGCCTAATCTAGAATAAATCGCTAAGGGAAAGATGCTAGGGTACGGATGTATGGGTTACAGTAATACAAAACTCCCGCCCACGCCCGCCCGCGCCAGCACGTGTTTTGTATGGACGCGCATATTATGAAGAAATCTGGGCAATTTATCAGTTATGTAAATGGATAAAAAACAGAACTCTTATAGGAGGGAAAAATGTGATTAAATATATAACTTCCAAAAAAATAATTAAATATATACCGCTTCCCCCACCCCCACCCTCAAAAAAAAAAAAATAAATAAATAAATCGCCTGGTGATTGGAATTACGAAGGGACGCACGCTTTATCTGATATTGCCTTCATCCCCGCGGACTGTCTTGACGTTGGTTATGACGGCGAGGATATGCTAATAATAATAATAATAATAGTAATAATAATAATAATAATAACTAATAATTAAGTACGGTAAAGGTTATACCATCATCATCGTCATCATCAGTAGTAGTAGTAGTAGTAGTAGTAGTAATAGTAAAAACAACAACAATAATAATAATAATAATAATAATAATAATAATAATAATAATCATCTCAATAATTTCGAATGCTCATTACGCTATCGATATGAAATTCTTAGTTAAATTGGCAGGGTATTTTTAGTTGCAGTGTTTTTATGGTGTGTTTTAGTGTGTTGTTTTAGAGTTATAACACCTCTAATTAAAACACGGGAAAAACAGGTGTAGACCATGTTTTTTTTTAATTCTCTTTTCAGTCTGTTTATCTTTTTGTGTGTGTTTTTGTCTGCCTGTTTGTCTGTCTTCTTTCTTTCTTTCTTTCTTTTCGTTTATTTTCTGTTGGACTGTCTGTTTGTCTTTTCTTTCATTCTCTCTCTCTCTCTCTCTCTCTCTCTCTCTCTCTCTCTCTCTCCCCTTTTTTCAGGCCTATGCTCCTGTGAAACGTGAACTCGATGGACTGCAGGCTTAAGTTGCTCCTCTCCTGCGGTCCACCATCCTCCTTTTGGGGGATCGGGAAGTAGTTGAGGGACCTTTGTATAACCAGGCAGCTGATCCGTCCGGTTATATCAGTGCCACCACATGAAGGCGTCCCTCTCGAGCTCACAAATGGTTTTTATTACATGGTTTCGCTAAATCTATACTCCTTTCACTCTAACTTGCCTTAATATTAGCTATAGATTAACTCTCCCGCCCGCACGCGCCCGCATCAGCAAGTATTTAGTTTGGACGTGCCCTAAGGAACGTACAAGTCGATTTAAGATTTGTTGTTTGAAGGAAATGTACATTAGACAGTGAACAAGAGGAGTAACATTAGTGGGCCGGATTAAGGCAGGGAGAATCTATTTATCTTTCTATCTATAGCCAGACGCCTTAATGCCGTAAAGGGTGGCCACAAACAAATCGCCTCCATGTCACCCTGTCCCCTGCCATTTCGATTAATAAAACGTTCACGAATCGCACTGAGAGTTACGCCAGAGCTTGTATCTTACGGGCGTGGTCATGGAGGTAAGATTTAAGACTGATTTATTGCTGTCTCTTGTGGCCATCTTTCATACTGAGGCGAGTGGAAGAGTTATGAAAGATGTGGAAGAGGAGGACGAAGGGGATACCGTTTTTATTTATCTATTTATTTATTTATTTTAACTCCTTCTGGCTCTTGATGATTTCTTTTAACTAGGGTTGTTTTAGAAGTGGAGAGTTGGTAGTTAAGTAGTAGTAGTAGTGGAGGTGGTGGTGGTGGTGGTAGTAGTGATGGTCGTGGTGGTGGAACTAGTAGTAATGTGGTGGTGGTGGTGGTGGCAGTAGTAGTAGTAGTAGTAGCAGTAGTGGTGGTGTTGATGGTAGCAATGGTAGTGGCAGTAGTTGTTGTGGTGGTGGGTGGGGGTGGTAGTAGCAGTAGTAGTAACTGTAGTAGTGGTGGTGGTGGTGGTGGTAGTAGTAGTAGTAGTAGTAGTAGTAACAACCCCATGCTCATCTGAAACGTGAACCCAGTGGACTGCAGACTGAAATTACCTGAAGTGGCACAGGAAGAGTTACTGAATCATATATCTCTAGTCCATCTCGAAAAGCCCACGTAATCCAAAAAAATCGTCTGGGATTAGCAAGAACATAAATCCCACATTCTAATCCCTCAACCTGGAGAAATAAATCCCCCTCGTAAACTTAAGGAAATCGTCTGAAGGGAGTGAGAAGAAAAGAAGAAAAAATTAAGGTGCCATTTGTCTTGCTAAGGCGAGAAAAATAATTACACTTCCTTCTCGTTAGTCTGTTTTTTCCTCCTCCCAGTCTGTCTTTGTGATTAGAGGCAGGGAAATTGGATTTTTTTGTGGATTTTTTTTTTTAATTATTTTTTTACTCAGGTGGGTAATTTTCTTTTTTCTCATGGGAGGTGGGTCATGTTTTTGGTTGTCTCAGCCTGCAGTCTACCGTGCTCACGTTTCACATGAACTTGGAGCTGCTACTACTACTACTACTACTACTCCTACTACTGCCACCACCACCACCACTACAACTGTTACTACTGCTGCTACTGCCACTAACTGATCATAAAATTGTGCTTATGTCTGTGAGGTGGAGGCGGGATTCCGTGGGCTTGAATGGCTAGCCGATGAGTGTGTGGCCCGTTTATTTAGTCAGACTTTTGCTTGTTCTGTCAGATGTTTTCTTGCTCTCAGGACCCCGCCTCACCTTATCTGTGGGTGGGATGACGATGATGATGATGACGAGAGTAATGATGAGGATATGAGGACGATAATAATAATGATGATGATGATGATGATGATGATGATGATGATGAAGGACCCTGACAACTACACATATATATCAGCAAAAATAAATCTGAAAATATTACGGCATCGTCTATCACTGGCTGTGTTTCATTTAGCTTATTCTAGATCGACATCGGCTTTGGGGTAAAAACTCTGATGCAAAAATGAAAACACGGTGAGAGAGAGAGAGAGAGAGAGAGAGAGAGAGACATGGTAATTTGCGTCTCCATCACACACAGGAATCATCTCTCCATCACCCACAGGAATCATCTCCATCACACAGGAATCATCTCCGTCACACTGGAATCATCTCCATCACACAGGAATCATCTCCATCACACTGGAATCATCTCCATCACACTGGAATCATCTCCATCACACAGGAATCATCTCCATCACACTGGAATCATATCCATCACACACAGGAATCATCTCCATCACACAGGAATCATCTCTCCATCACACAGGAATCATCTCCATCACACAGGAATCATCTCTCCATCACACAGGAATCATCTCCATCACACAGGAATCATCTCCATCACACAGGAATCATCTCTCCATCACCCACAGGAATCATCTCCATCACACTGGAATCATCTCTCCATCACCCACAGGAATCATCTCCATCACACTGGAATCATCTCTCCATCACCCACAGGAATCATCTCTCCACCACACAGGAATCATCTCTCCACCACCCACAGGAATCATCTCTCTATCACACAGAAATCATCTCCATCACACACAGGAATCATCTCTCCATCACCCACAGGAATCATCTCTCCACCACATAGGAATCATCTCTCCATCACACAGGAATCATCTCTCCATCACAGGAATCATCTCTCCATCACACAGGAATCATCTCTCCATCACACACAGGAATCATCTCTCCATCACAGGAATCATCTCTCCATCACCCACGGGAATCATCTCTCCACCACACAGGAATCATCTCTCCATCACACACAGGAATCTTCTCTCCATCACAGGAATCATCTCTCCATCACACAGGAATCATCTCTCCATCACACAGGAATCATCTCTCCATCACCCACAGGGATCATCTCTCCATCACACAGGAATCATCTCTCCATCACACAGGAATCATCTCTCCATCACCCACAGGAATCATCTCTCCATCACACTGGAATCATCTCTCCACCACACAGGAATCATCTCTCCATCACCCACAGGAATCATCTCTCCATCACCCACAGGAATCATCTCTCCATCACACAGGAATCATCTCTCCATCACACACAGAAAAATCATCTCTCCACCACACAAGAATCATCTCTCCATCACACAGATCATCTCTCAATCTCTCTCCATTGAAACTCTTGACGCGGTAAATTCCACAGCTTTGCAGGGTGTTTCCATCTCGCTTCAAATCCTGTTGCTTTCACGATTTTCGACCCCCCCCCCAACACCTTTTCCTAGGCGATTTATTTTATTACACCTCCTTGCCCCTTTCTGTGTAAGGCAGATCCATCAAGTATCGCCTTACTCTGCATACGTTTTGTCTACATTCTACAAAAGATTTTAGCCCCCTGTGTTCAAAAATAAATCGCTAAGGAAAAAGTGTCTAGGAGCTTCCTTAATCGGCGTAAATACGAGAGGGGGACGCCTTCACGCGGTGGTATGGCAGCGATATAAGCAGGCAGACACAAACATCACCTAACTTGCTACTTATTCCGCGAAAGAGGGATGGGGTAATTTCAGCCTGGGGTCCACTGGGTTCACCTCCGAATGATTAGAGCCAAACAATAGCATTTTTTCAGACGATTTTATTCACTTTGAGGGGGGTTAGGACTGGGGTGGTTTGTTATATTCTTTGTTATCTTCACTGTTAAACGGTTGTATGAAGGAAATCGTCTGATAATAGTAGTAGTAGTAGTAGTAAGTAGTAGTAGGAGTAGGATTAGTAGCTCTAGGTTCATTTGAAACGTGAACCCTTTGTGACTGCAGGGTAAAATTGCCTCCCTCCTACAAACCACCATATTCCTTTTGTCGGGATAGGGAGGGAAGTGAGAGACGTATGCATTATCAGGCAGCTCCACCGCCTCGTTATATCAGTGCCACCACGTGAAGGCCTCCCTCTCCAGCACCATTAACACCAGAAATAAGCTACAGAGTCAGCGTAGTGAAGGGGTCAGCGAGTAAGGGAAAGGAAAGAAATATCAGAAGGGCAAAAAAGATATATATCAGATTTTAGGAATGTTTTTGCATGGAGGAATTTTAAAGTTACCTGGAGCTTTGCACGTGAATCAAACCTCCTACCTGCACGATTCGCTCATCACCTTGGAGATAGAGGGGTGGGTGAAGGAGGGGGTGGTTGGAGAGGAGTGGGGGGGATTGGGGGTAGGTGCTTGGGTAAGGCGAGAGTGAAAATGTGTGAAGATGGGCGTGTAAACCATCTAATTAGACTGTTCTCCCAGCACACACACACACACACACACACACACACACACACACACACACACACACACACACACACACTCCTCTTGCATACCTTGGCTTTCACAGCGTAGTTAAAAATTGACGTTTAAAATTGATTCCAATGACGCATTTTTGCGGTAGTTCCCTCCACCTTCAGACGGTTTTGTCAAGATTAAGAAAAGATTAAGAAAGGTCAGTAAGGCGTAAAACTCTCTCTCTCTCTCTCTCTCTCTCTCTCTCTCTCTCTCTCTCTCTCTCTCTCTTTTCGCAGTGTGTTATCTCTAATCTTATCTTTCTCTCATATTTATCGTTCGTTTATAAAGGCTTGCATTCGTCAGCCTTGGTCACTTAATGGCGGGTCTCCACGCTGCTCGATCTCTGGCAGCCTCCCTGTTCACTCATGAAATCGTCCAAGTGTTGTTTTCGGTCTGTCTCTCGCAACCCTACTCCGGACGTTCACACTCACCTTCCGCACCTCAAATAAATAAATAAACAGATTGAAAGTAGCAGTGTAATTTTGTCATTTAATTTGAGGAGTGACTGAGGAGAGAAATTAGTGGACTCCCCCGAAGGCAATATATCTGAGTTGGCGGGTCCCGGGGCGAGCATCTTAACTTCTTCCAGTTTGCGAGTGTGTCTGGGGAGCTGCGTCTTGGCCTCTAGTCTCGTGGGGTAAGGAGGCTCCCTAGCACCTCCTCCATAGCGATTTATTCTCAGTTCTTCCCATTAATATCCCCCTTTTTTTTGCTTTATTTTTTTTTTCATATTTCCTTAACGATTTATTTTCTTGGAGGCGATTTGTTTGTGGCCACCCCAAACGGGATTGAGGCGTCTGGCAATAGGTAGATAGATAGATAGACTACCCATTAATATCCTCTTTTATTGTTTTTGCGTCTTATTTTTTTTCCATATTTTCATGGGGTAAGGAGGCTCCCTAGCACCTCTTCCTTAGCGATTTATTCTCCAAACTACCCATTACTATCCTCTGTTTTGCATCCTGTTTAATTTTCTTTTTTTCTATTTTTTTCATATTCTCTTCTTTAGCGATTTATTTTTCATTCTACCCGTTAATATCCTCTTTTTTTTGCGTCCAATTCTTTCATATTCTCGTGGGGTAAGGAGGCTCCCTAGCACCTCTCCCTTAGCGATTTATTTTCCATTCTACCCGTTAATATCCTTTTCCTTTTTTCTTTCTATCTCTTTTTAATATCGACATAGACAACACACACAAGAATATAGTAAAGGAGTAGAATCAGAAATAAATCGGTAAGGTTGAGGTGTTAGTAAGCTTCCTAACCGTACAAGATTACATGAGTAACACAGTAGAATATAGTGACGGAACAGAATCGGAAATAAATCGGTAAGGAAGAGGTGTTAGTACGCTTCCTAACCGCATTAGCTTGCAAAACACACAAGAATATAGTAACGGAACAGAATCAGAAATAAATCGGTAAGGAAGAGGTGTTAGTGCGCTTCCTAACCGTACAAGATTACATGAGTAACACACAAGAATATAGTAACGGAATAGAATCAGAAATAAATCGGTAAGGAAGAGGTGTTAGTGTGCTTCCTAACCGTACAAGATTACATGAGTAACACACAAGAATATAGTAATGGAACAGAATCAGAAATAAATCGGTAAGGAAGAGGTGTTAGTGTGCTTCCTAACCGTACAAGATTACATGAATAACACACAAGAATATAGTAATGGAACAGAATCAGAAATAAATCGGTAAGGAAGAGGTGTTAGTGCGCTTCCTACCGCACCACAATACCACGCCTTATTTACGACAGCGAATTTCATGACTACCGTTGCCACCAAAGACTTTAAGGGGGTTAAGAAAGCTCCCTAACACCTCTTCCTTACCGATTTATTTTTTGGAGACGGTCGGTCAGCATCGTTTCGTACGTTGGTGCAGAGTATGTTGATATTAGGATGATTTTAGTGACACAGAGGGCAAGGTGTAATAAGCAAAATAAATCGCTTAGGAAAAGATGCTAGGGAACCTTCTTAACCAACGAGATTGGCCAATATCGTTTAGGACGTTAGTTATACGGAGTATGGTGACAATAGCATGATTTAAGTAACTCGGAGGAGGACGGCAAGGTGTAATAAGCAGAATAAATCGCTTAAGAAAAGGCGTTAGGGAGCTTGCGTAACAACGAGACTGGACAATATCGTTTAAGACGTTATTTTTTTCTGAGTATGGTGATAATAGGATGATTTAAGTAACGCAGAGGAGGACGGCAAGGTGTAATAAATAAAATAAATCGCTTAGGAAAATGTGCTTCCTGCTGTTTCCGGCCGTGTGCTCTCTGTTGGGGGGAGGGAGCTTTTAGTACCACCGGGGGACGCAAAAGTTAGCCCGAGTTTGCTAGTTTTATGAGGTTTTATGACGCCGACTGTGGGTGAGAAGTGACAGATGAATGTTAAAAAAAAAAAAAAAAATACTGAACAGGTCTTGGCATGTGGGGGGCGCTTGCTTACTGTGAGAGAGAGAGAGAGAGAGAGAGAGAGAGAGAGAGAGAGAGAGAGAGAGAGGATTGTAAGGAACAGAAAAATAAGGAGTGAGAGAGAGAGAGAGAGAGAATGTGTTTAAGATAACGAGAGAATATGAGAATGTTAGAGAGAGAGAGAGAGAGACCCTTACTCATATCAGGTAAGGAAGCTCCCTAACACCTCTTCCTTAGCTATTTATTTTTGGACATGGCTGGTTAATATTCGTTTGTATGTTATTTATGCACAGTATGGCGATATTAGAAGGGTCTATGTAACACAAAAGATGTAGTAAGGTGTAAAAAGCAAAACAAATCGCTTAGGAAAAGGTGTTAGGGAGCTTCTTTAACCAGTGAGAATACGAACCAAAGACTGAGAAATCGCAGAAATTATCCCTTCCGAAAGCAGTGAAATGGCGGGGGACAGGGCGACATGGAGGCGATTTGTTTGTGGCCACCCCTACGTCAGGCAATAGATGGATAGACAGATAGGCAGAAAGCAGTGGATTAAGGAGTTTTGGCAGGTTAAATTAAACACACTATTGTTTAGATTTACGAATTTCTTATATGCTTTTTCGGACAGAGCAGAAATAGACATAAAAATGAGTGTGTATGTATTTGTATTTTTTTTTAATTATATGGAAAAAAATTTATCTATCAAAAAAAAATTAGTAAAAGTTGATAGATTGAGGTAGGTCCTAATAATGTAAAGAAATAGATGTATATACTTTCTCTCTCTCTCTCTCTCTCTCTCTCTCTCTCTCTCTCTCTCTCTCTCTCTCTCTCTATCTATCTATCTCTCTCTTTGTTTGTCTCTGCCTGTCTGCTTGTCACACACACACACACACACACACACACACACACACACACACACACACACACACACACACACACACACACACAACCTCTCTCTCTCTCTCTCTCTCTCTCTCTCTCTCTCTCTCACACACACACACACACACAACTCCCCCTATCTGTTTGTCTGTCTGTCTGTCTGTCTGTCTGTCTCTGTCTCTTTCTCTCTGTCTGTCTGTCTGTCTCTCTCTCTAATTTCCCGAGAGAGAGAAGTGAGGTGGGAAGGACCACAAAGCCTCTATGACTGGAAGCGAGAAATATCTGATGACTGGCTTAAAAGGGTGAGAGAGAGAGAGAGAGTATGAAAGAGAGTAAGAATATGTATAAGAGAAAGAGAATATGAGAATGTTTTAAGAGAAAGAGAGAGAGAGAGAGAGAGAGAATTGCTGAAGGGCGGTGGAAGAAGTTTGTGAGAGGGAAGGAAGGGAGGAGTTGGAGAGAAGGGAAGTTGCGAGAGAGAGAGAGAGAGAGAGAGAGAGAGAGAGAGAGAGAGAGAGAATATAAGTGTCTGAAAAGTGAGAAAGAGTTAGGTAAAGTGTGCAAGAAAAAGAGTGAGAGAGTGAGAGAAAGTGTGAAAGTAAGAAATTATCGTAGGAGGAGGTGAGAGGCGGAGTGAGAAAGGAGGTCAGAGAAGAGGGGGAATGGAGGAGGGATTCGTGGAAGAGAGAGAGGGAGAGAGAGAGAGAGAGAGAGAGAGAGAGAGGGAGAGAGTTTTTATTCTTCCTTCCATTTATTCATTATTTTATTTTTCTTAATCTATTGTTTTTTTTAAATTATATTTTGCTATTACCAGACGATTTTACTCATCAGGTAGATAGATAGATAGATTGACATAAATACTTAGATACGCTAGATGGATAGATAGATAGATAGATTTTTAAGAGAATAGTGAAGGCACTGTCTGACCCCTCTGACTAAAAAGAAAATTATAAACAGAATAATTCTCTTGAGACTGCAATAAATAAAAATATATATGTAACCCAATTGATATACTCTGTTCACTTCAACTTGGCCTAAAATTGCCATCCCCTCACCTACAGTGCTGAGTTGTAACAGTGGATTTATGCTAGTATGTGGTGCTAGTCACGAAGAAGTGCTATGGAAACGAAGTACAGCCGTGGTATTGTCTTTTTCTGCCACTGAGCTACGTGAAATATGCCACAACGCGGATATGATGCTAGTCACGAAGAAGTGCTATTGGGAGAATGTAGAACTTTTTTTTTTTTCCCGGCTGAGGTGTAGCAATTAATTAACACTAGAGTATGGCACTAGTCACGAAGAAGTGCTGTGGGAAGAGTATAGGAACTTATGATAGTGGCATCTCCCTGTCTTAAACGCTGAATAGTAGCAATAAATTTATGCTAGAATGCAATGCTAGTCACGAAGAAGTGCTGTGGGAAGGATGCAGAGCCGTCATATAATGCCATCGTCCCATCTTCAGCCATAAGTGTAACAACAGGTTAACACTAGGCTGGTGCTAGTCACGAAGAAGTGCTGTTACTCCCTTATCCTGACACTGAGCTACGGGAAATATGCAGTAAAAGAGCGAAACTATAGATTAAAATAGGTGATGACCCGCTGTAGTCAGATAGGAAGGTTGATTTGACTAGTAACCAAGGAGACTCATTCCTGTTACACACCTCAAGTATATCTCTAACCCATTTCCGTTCATTTGATGGCCTTGTGTAGTCTCTCTCTCTCTCTCTCCCTCGTGTGTGTGTGTGTGTGTGTGTGTGTGTGTGTGTGTGTGTGTGTGTGTGTGTGTGTGTATGTGCGTGTGTTTCTTGTATTGATCAGTTAAGATTTCTAACAACCATTTATGTACACAAATATTATTATTATTATTATTATTATTATTATTATTATTATTATTATTATTATTATTATTATTATTATTATTATTACTGTTTACTATTATTAGTGTTATCTCTTTTGGTAACATTTTCCCCTTTATTAATTTTCTTTTTCTTCTTACTCACTTGATGTAGTGCTGCCTACTTCTTCCTTAGCCTGTATCATTCTTTTTCTGTGCCTGCCCTCCTCTCTTCCTATTTCTCCCATCTTTCCTGTCACTTCTTATTGCTTCCCTTTCCTTTACAGGTGGCTTTACATTGAGTGACAAGCCAAATGGTTTCCTGTAAGCCAAGAAACCATTTACAACGCTGGGTGGTGACCATATAACCAAGCCATACGTGCTCCCTACGTGTCAAGTGGCTTGGTGGAGGGTTAGTGCCCCTCCCCGTAAACAAATAACTCAAAGTCAAATGGCCACCCCTTACGGGATTATGGCGTCTGGCAATAAATAGAATAATAATAATAATAATAACAACAACAATAGTAATATTGATAATAATAATAATAATAATAATAATAATGTCCTTTAATGATCAGTATGGCGAGAAATATAAATAATGACAACACGCCGCTCGCTCTTTAATAATTATAATAATTATAGTTTTAAGCGAAAATAATGCATGAACACTGGTGGGCAACAAGATAGATGGATAGATAGATAGATAGGTAGATAGATAGAAGGATATTGACGGATAGATAGATGGATATTGATGGGTTGGTGGGTAGGTATAGATAGATATATAGTTAGGTAGATAGATGGAATAATAGATGGCAAGGTAGGTACGTAGGTAGGAAGATAGATAGATTGATAGATAGATAGACAAATGCTTACGCTAGATAGATACATGGATAGACAGATAGATGTTGATAGATACGTAGAAAGATAGGTAGGTAGATAAATGGACTGATAGATAGCCAGGTAGATAGATAAACAGATAGACATATAGATACAGAGATGGGCTCGTTAGTTAGAGAGAGAGAGAGTGTGTGTGAGTGATAGAGAGAGAGAGAGAGAGAGAGAGAGAGAGAGAGAGAGAGAGAGAGAGAGAGAGTGATAGAGAGAGAGAGAGAGAGATGAGTGCTGTGTGTTATGAAAGAGTGGAAAGTGTGCATTGGAGGGAAAAGAGAGAGAGAGAGAGAGAGAGAGAGAGAGAGATGAGTGCTGTGTGTTATGAAAGAGTGGAAAGTGTGCATTGGAGGGAGAAGAGTGAGAGAGAGAGAGAGAGAGAGAGAGAGAGAGAGAGAGAGAGAGAGAGAGAGAGAGGGAGGTCAGAGTGTGTGGGTGTTTGGCAAGCGGGATCAAACAGAACTTTTTCATGTACCTTATATCAGCTGTGAATTTGTTAGGCAGTTGTCCAGTTCGGTGCCGCTTTGTTTACCGCTCCCCGGCGATGTCCACTCGGCCGAAGAATTATACAGGCCTCCGGAAAACATCAGTCAGCGTGGTAGGGATGGCTGTGTAGGGGTAACGTGGGTTCAGACGTCGTGTACACTCGGCAACACACACACCTGGGACAGCATCAGTACGTGGTAGAGGTAGGATTTATACACACTACATATCACGTGTTTGTTGGTAGTACTGACGTGAATAAAATGTTAAATATTACTTAAAATGACCAAGTAACTATATGCATGATCATCCGAAGTTACATCTAGACCTCCTCTTCACATAAACTGTACCAGGTTAATGTGTGGCCAAGTGATTATGAGGTATAGAGAAGCGCGGGCCAAAAACGCTCGCGAAACCCAGCCAAAAGCATACGGACTGAACGGCCTTTGTTATATATGTGTTTTAAGTGCAAAGCTACTCTCGTTGCCCCGTCAGCCTTGGTAGGAGTTGCGAAGTCGGGCCAGATCAATGTATTTTTTAATCTTTTATTTTTTTGTATAGTTAATGTTTATTTGGTAGGAAGCTTCAATGAAAAGATAGGGAACTAGAAAACAATAAATATACTAGATAATTCATATGGTGTCGGGATGGAAATAATACGGAAACAGGAGATGAATATAATGCACACAACAAGAGCATTTGGGATGGGGGTAGATTGAGAGCTCCTTACTCATTACTATCACTCCATCAGGTGTAGGGATGGAAGAGTGCAGGAACAGGAGATCACACACACACACACACACACACACACACACACACACACACACACACACACACACACACACACACACACACACACACACACACAAAACAGGAGAACATTTGGGATGGGGTAGACTCAGAGTTCCATACCCATCACTATCATTCCACATTCTACAAACGTTTTCTGAGTACAGTGTAGAATGAAATAATGGGTATATACTGTAACTCTGAATTTCCTCTCATCTCAAAATACTCTCAGGTTTCTGTGCCTTTTTTCAGCCCTTGATTTTGCATTTTTCCCCTCCCTGCGTCTTAACAGTAACTTCAGAATAAGAGTGTTGTTTACTAGTATTAATAAGGGTGAGACTGATAAAGAATTGGCTCTCTGATGATAGTAGTTCGGTGGTGAAGGAAGGTAGGTGTAAATATGTGGATAATTAACGAAGGAAAAGTTGATACCGTTGGAGAAACTAAAAAGATGCGGTGCTTTTCAATAGACAGATAAATTTGATAGGGATAGGAAGCGAAAATAAGAGAGAAAGGTAATGACGGAGTGATTTATAAGCTTGCGAGAACACGGCATAAGCTGACTTGTAGTTTATCGAGAACGCGCCCTATCTTGCGAGGACAGTACCTAATCAGGCATCTAAGCTTGCGAGAACATTCCAGATCTTGCGAGAACACGAGACAAACTTCTGATATTAGGAGAACACGACTCAGATTACTAAGCTCACGAAAACACTACTTACTGCATAATCACTCTGGTCCCGTCTCATGAAAGGGAGAAGGGCGGTAGGGGGTAAGGGGGAGGAGGGGGAGAGGAAGAGGGGTAAAGTGGGGGCGGTGTCGCGTGTCGAAGCCAATAACAGTAACGGGGGGAGAGCAGGGAGGGGGCAGAGGGGGAGGGGAGTTGAGGTGGAAGGGTAGGGAAGAGGGGAAGGGGGAGGGAAGAGAGGGAAGGGGAGGGGGGTAGAGAGGGGACGTGAACAGTGCTGAGGTAAAGGGAAGGGGAGAGAGGAGGGGAAGGGGCTTGAGGACAGAGCGTAGGTGGAGGAGGGGGGAGAGGAGGAGCAGAGGGAGGGAAGAGGGAAGAAGGGGGAGGTGTGATTGTAAGTGTGGTGCTAAATGTAAATCACACCATAAATCCCGCTAATACCGCTAGTGCTAACAATACCTTGCACACACACACACACACACACACACACACACACACACACACACACACACACACACACACACACACACAGAGTAAAATAACTCTCATTCACGTTTACCTGTGTACCTACATGCAAGCAAACATACCTTTTCTTCAATCTGCCACTAATTAACTGTAGATTTGCAATACGCCTTTTTATAAATCGTAAACTGGTGTTTACATGTGTGTTTTAACAATAGATTAACACTAGAATCTGATGCTAGTCACGAAGAAGTGGTGTAAAAAGGATGGAGAGCCAGAGTATTGTTTTTTCAGCCATTGGGTTACGTGGAATAAGCTACAAAAGGGAGTGGAAAACGTAACATAACATAAACAGAAGCATAGCATAAACAACATAGCATAACATAAACGGACATAACAACATAAAAAACATAACATAAACAACAACAGCGCAACAAAAATAACAAACATAACAAAAATAACATTACATAACAAACGTAACATAACATAGCGTGATAGAACATACAGTAATATATAAAAACTCAGACCAGCCTAATCTAACGTAACCAAATCTAGCTTAAGACAGTTGGACAGATTGCATAAAACCCACACGAATAGAATTTAACTTGACCCAACCCAACCCAACCCAACCCAGTCGAACCCAACCCAACCCAACCCAACCCAACCCAACCTAACCTAATCCAGCCCAACCCAACCCAGTCC
This sequence comes from Coenobita brevimanus, assembly GCF_032717465.1. Classification (NCBI taxonomy): domain Eukaryota; kingdom Metazoa; phylum Arthropoda; class Malacostraca; order Decapoda; family Coenobitidae; genus Coenobita; species Coenobita brevimanus. The sequence continues at coordinate 6,319,532 of NC_136965.1, read as the reverse complement.
AACCCAGCCAAATCCAGTCCAAACCAATCCAACCCATCCCAATTTAACCCAACCCAACCCAACCCAACCCAACCCAATCTAGCCTAACCAAACCAAACCGAACATACAACCTAACTAGACAATAACACATAACCAGACTAGTGAAAACCTAACCTAGCCTAACCAATCATATCCTAACCTAGTCTTCCCCAGCCTAGTCCATCTAATACACCTTGACCTGACCCAGCTAAACATATTAATCACACGAGTAAAAACTATGACCCAACCTGACCTACCTTGGCATCGAGGGGGACTACGTTGACCTCAGCTAATTCATTACCCCAATCTGGCCCTCAAAAGCGTGGGTCGAGTCGTTCATGGCTCTACGTGCGAAGCTAATGAGCCGAGTTGGTACTGCTTGGCTCGGCTCGGCTCGTCTTGGCCCGGGGTACATTGGGGACGAAGATGATGTTGAGCTGCATGAAAGGGAAAGAAATATGAAAGGAAAATGAAGACGCTGGTGTTGTGATGCTGTTGGATGATGTGGATGTTTTTTTTTTCTTTTTTTTTGACTGCTGGGTTGTAAGGCAAATAAGGCTTTATGTGAGTGGGATCCTATAGATGAGCGATTGTTATACGCACGGTTTAAATCAAATCATGGCAACATCAGTCTGTTTGTGTGTTATGCACCTACTAATGATGCACTCGATGAAAGGAAAGACACATTTTATGCAAAGTTGCAAGAAGGAGTAGGAAGGGTACCTAGACATGATGTTTTGATCTGCGTTGGAGACTTTAATGCAGTAATGGGCTGTTCAAATGAGGGATTTGAGGCATGTATGGGTAAGATGGGAGTTGGTAGTAGGATGAGTGAAAACGGAGTGAGGTTTGGAAGCTTCTGTCTAGCAAATGACTTAGTCATCGGGGGCACACTCTTTCAGCATTGCAATATACACAATACAACTTGGGTGTCGCCGTGTGGAAAATATAAAAATCAGATTGATCACATCGCTATCAGTAGGAGGCATAGAAGTTCTCTGCTAGATGTTCATGTTAAACGGGGAGCGGATATTGGTAGTGACCATCAACTCAGCATTGCAAAAATAAGGTTTAAACTTAAAAATCAGAAGAAGGAAAAATCTGGTGTTGGTAGATACGATATTGTTAAGCTTAGAAGGGAAGGAGAAGAAAAGGAGGAATTCAGATTAGAATGCAGAAATAGGTTTTTGGTGTTGGAAACGTTGGAAGAGGGGGAGAGAGGTGTAGATGAGATGTGGGAGGATGTGAACAAAGTTTTGCATGAGACTGCTGAATGTACGATTGGAAGGAGACATAGATTCAGGAGAAAGAAATGGATATCAGAGGAAACGTGGGATATGATAAAAAAGAGAGGTGAGGCTAAATTGAGGAGTGAGATGCAATGCGTTGATGAACGAGAGATTGAATTAGCAAGAGCTGCGTACTGGAGTTTGAATTCAGAAGTAAGAATGTTAGCTAGGAGAGATAAAAGAAGATGTGTGGATGAAAAGGTTGCAGAGACTGAAATCTTAATAAACAAAAATGATGGACAGAGTCAAAGAATAGCATATGAATCGATTAGAGAACTGAGTGGTAATGCAGGTAAACGCAAGGAAATACCAGTTAGAGACAGGGAAGGAAATTTATTGACCAAAGATGGAGATATTAAAAATAGATGGAAAGAGCATTTTGAGACAGTTCTTAATAGACCAATACCACCAGAAGAGGATATACCGTCTGCTCAGGAAGATTTAAATATAGAAACAGGAGAGTTGAGGCTTGCAGAAGTGGAGAAAGCAGTAAAACAGTTAAAGAATAATAAGGCACCAGGGGAGGATGGTTTATTTCCGGAAATGTTTAATGTGGAGGGGGATAGATTAATAATGATCTTGACCAAGCTATTCAATAAGATATGGGTGACGGGGTTACTACCATCAGTTTGGAAGAATGGTGTTATTGTTAAAGTTCCGAAGAAGGGAGACCTGAGTGAATGTGGTAATTGGAGGGGAATCCCTTTGTCACCGATAGCTTTGAAAGTTTTCAGTAGAGTGTTGTTAAATAGGTTGGAGCCGGTGGTTGAGGGTATTCTGGGGGATGAACAGGCTGGTTTTAGAAAGGGACGTGGTTGCAATGATCAGATCTTTATAGTTAGGCATTTGATGCAGCAAGTTAATGAAATGAGAGTACCGTTAAGTCTTTGTTTTGTTGATTTTGAAAAGGCTTTTGATAGTGTTTCGAGAGAGACTATGGGGAAGATCATGAGACATTATGGAATACCAGAGGAGTTTGTGAGGGTCATTATGAACATGCATGAGGACACATTTTGTAAAGTGATGGTTGATGGTTGTCTGAGTGATTCGTTTGAAGTCAAGTCCGGAGTAATTCAAGGTGGTGTTCTATCGCCTTTACTATTTATATTGGTCATTGATTACATTATGAAACGCGTTGGAACAGAAACCGGTGCAGGTATACTTTGGGGAGAGAACAGGAAACTTTTGGATTTAGATTATGCAGATGATATAGTTTTGATTTGTGATGGGCCAGAAGAGATGCAGAGAGTGTTGGACTGTTTGGTGAGTGAAGGTCGCAAGGTGGGTTTGGTTATTAATTGTGGAAAAACTGAGATAATCAATATGAATATGGAAAATGCGCAGGAATGTGTAATTGGAGGTATGGTTGTAAAGCAAGTTGATAGGTTTAAATATTTAGGTACTTATTTAGCCAAGGATGGTTCTTTGAACTTTGAATTCGAGGAAAGGTTAAAGAAGGCTAATCAGGCAATGAGAATGCTTAAAAATATTTGGAATGATAACAATTTTTCTGTGCATACAAAAATCAAACTTTATAAGGTAATGGTTAGGAGTATCTTAATTTATGGACACGAGTCTTGGTACAGCACAGTGACTATGGAAAGTAAATTCTTGGTGTTTGAAAATAAAGCACTTAGAAGAATATTAGGAGTTAAGTGGTGGGAAAGGATACCTAATAGTAGAATTAGAGAAATAACGGGAGTGCAGCCGATCGATGAATATGTTAGATTCTCACGATGGAAGTGGCTAGGACATGTGTATAGGAGACAGGGAATAGTACGAGGTACACCAGGGTGGGTGGCACTTGGTAGGAGAGGTAGAGGAAGGCCAAAAGAGACGTGGGTGAGGACAATGAGACGGGAAGCTGGAGATGAGTGTTGGGGAGATCTTGAGGAGTTAGCACAAGATAGGATGTGGTGGTGTGAGTTCATCGAGGCCCTATGCATCCCAGAGGGTGCCACAGGAAATGATTGATTGATTGATTTTTTGACTGCGACGCAAGACACCGGGTATATGAGTGTGTGTGTGTGTGTGTGTGTGTGTGTGTGTGTGTGTGTGTGTGTGAACAATGCAGAGGGATAGCAAAGTGGTTTTCATTTTTTTGAAGTAATTATAAGAGAATTAGCGATGATAGAATTACCTATTTAAGCTCAGTATTTCGTCGACTAAGGAAGCTCCGTAACACCTTTTCCTTACCGATTTATTTTTGGATAAGGCTGGGGAATATCCTTTTGTAGGTAATCAGTGCAGAGTATGGCAGTGTTAGAAGCATATATACAACATAGAATAGGACAGTAAGACGTAATACAAAAATAAATCGCTAAGGAAAAGGTGTTTGGGAGCCTAACACTAAAGTCCGAATTCTCGTCAGTAAGGAGGTACCCAAACGTCTTTTCCTTAGTGATTTATTTTTTGGTTCCGGCTGGGTAATCTCAGTTTGTATGTTATGCTGTGTGTGGTGGTATTTGGTTGATTTAAATGACATGGTGGATAGTTAGGAGTGATGAGCAAAATAAATCGCTTAGGAAGAGGTGTTAGGGAACATCCTGAACCGACGAGAGGCCCTACACTTAAGCAAAAACTGAGTATAATCGTCTGGCGTAAGTCGAGAGAAAGAGAGAGAGAGAGAGAGAGAGAGCCACTTAGCTTCCCCACAGACCCCCTATCTCTGTGACCCTATTTGACCCAGCTTGCTGTCAAGGTCACCCACAAGAGAGAGAGAGAGAGAGAGAGAGAGAGAGAGAGAGAGAGAGAGAAAGCCACTTAGTTTCCCCACAAACCCCCTATCTCTGTGACCCTGTTTGACCCATCTTATTCTCGAGGTCACCCACTGTAGCTGCCCCCTGTCTCGACCCTGTTCTGACGCCAGCCTGTCTAGACGTATGGGGGAGGGGGAGGGGGAGGGGGGAAGGGGAAGGGGGAGGATGGGGGTGGAGGGGAGGGGGAGGATGTGTGTGTATTTTGTTTATGTGTGGGCAGGTGTGTGTGTGTGTGTGTGTGTGTGTGAGAGAGAGAGAGAGAGAGAGAGACCATATCTAACCCCTCTAGTTCGAGAAGCCACTCCTGAGCTGAATAAAATCGTCTAGATACGTATAGCTAAATATAGACATTTTAGATAGATAGATAGGTAGATAGATAGACAGTTAGATAGATAGGTAGATTGATATAGACATAGATAGATTGCTAGATAGATAGATAGACAGATAGATACGTAGACAGATTGAGAGAGACTGATAAATAGGTAGATAGATAGACAGTTAGATAGATAGGTAGATAGATATAGACAGACATAGATAGGTAGATAGATAGATAGATAAATAGGTAGTCATAGATAGATAGGTACAGATAGATTGATAAATAGATAGATAGGTAGGTAGATAAAAAGACGGATAGATAGGCAGACAGACAGATAGATTGATTGATAAATAGGTAGATAGATAGACAGACAAACAGACAGACAGTAGATAGATAGATAGATAGACATAGATAGATGTGTATATGTAAGTTACCGTAATAGAGTGGTCTTTGAAGGCTGCCTCCAGCCCATCAAAAAATTATTCCGAAATAGAAATACAAATTTTTGAATCCAGAAAAAAAAAAAAAATATTGGTGGGGCGCTCACCATCCACTCACTCGATGTAGTTCTGCTCTCATGTGCTAGCCCTTTCCTCTTATCCTTCCTTCCATCCTTCTTCTTATGTCCTTCTTTCCATTCTTTCTTTCCTCCTCCTCCTGTCTGTTGGTGACTCTACACTGAGTGACACGCCAAATGGTTTCCTGTACACCAGGAAACCATTTACTGCGCTGGGTGGTAACCATATAACCAAATTATGGCGTCTTCTGGTTTAGTGGGTAATTCAGGCTGTCCAATCGGATTGAGCCCGTACAGGTTTATATCCAAGGGGTGGTTGGGGTTTATTGCTCACTTAATGCTACTAAGGGATGAGTGAGGCTGGTCACTCATGTTAAATGTCAGAACCAACTTGCCTAGCCCTGGGCTCCTACGCTCCTCATGGGACAACACTGGATTAGATGATGAATGAAAGAAAATATCCCCACCGAATTATTGGTTTGGATATATTTAAAAAAAAAGTAAGGGGTGTGTGAAAGTGAGTGAAAAAATAAGGTGCGTGAGTGAGAGGGGAATGTGAGCGAGGTGAAAGTGTGAGAGAGTGAGTGAGTGAGGTGGGAGAGACAACACAGTGAGAGAGACAGGGGGGATTAGGAACACGAGAAGAGAGAGAGAGAGAGAGAGAGAGAGAGAGAGAGAGAGAGAGAGAGGCAAAAAGCGAGAAGGCGGCCCGGTCTGTGTGAAAAATTGAGAAAGTAAGGGAATGAGTGAGTGAGTGAGAAGGATTGGGAGGAAAGAGGAGGGTTCAGGAAGAGAGTGACTGATAGAGAGAGAGAGAGAGAGAGAGAGAGAGAGAGAGAGAGAGAGAGAGAGAGAGAGAGAGAGAGAGAGCAGGAAATGTGAGAAGGAAGGGACAGGTGTATGAAGTGGGTGATGGGAGAAAATACCGAAAAAGAGTTTGTTGGTGTGTAAGAGAGAGAGAGAGAGAGAGAGAGATAGACAGACAGACAGACAGACAGACAGAGAGTGTGTAGTGATGAAGGGAGAGTGAGTCTGTGGTGTATTGATAAAGAGAGAGAGAGAGAGAGAGAGAGAGAGAGGTAAGCATTTTTTGTGCGTGGAGAGAGAGAGAGAGAGAGAGAGAGAGAGAGAGAGAGAGAGAGAGGCAATAAATGCTTCCCCTCCTCTTGTTTACCCTCTACTCCACCCCTGACTGCCCTCCCACCCGTGTGTGTGTGTGTGTGTGTGTGTGTGTGTGTGTGTGTGTGTGTGTGTGTGTGTGTGTGTCGCCGTTTCAGTGTGTACATGTGGTGACTGGCCTTCTATTCTGTCGTGTGTGTGTGTGTGTGTGGTGCCCATCAAAGCGTACGTGGGTGTGATCGACTTGACGTGCGTGTGGATGCGTATGAATGTGTATGTCTATATTCATGTTGGCTTTGTGTGTGTGTGTGTGTGTGTGTGTGTGTGTGTGTGTGTGTGTGTGTGTGAGAGAGAGAGAGAGAGAGAGTACCTACAGGCTAGTCGACTTCGGACCACATAAAAGGAATCACCTCTTGACTGACGCGAACACGAGAGTTAAATTTAAGTCAGGCCCAGTTTAAATTTCCCTCTCCTGCTTTAAATACCTCTCTCCTCCATCTTTAAATGTCCTCAAATCACTTACTGTAAATGTCCCTTCCTCCTACTTTAAATACCTCTCTCCTCCATCTTTAGATGTCCTCAAATCACGTACTTTAAATGTCCCTTCCTCCTGCTTTAAATGCCCCTCTCCTCCATCTTTAAATGCCCCATCTCACCTGCTTTAAATGCCCCCTCCTTTAAATATCCCCATTCACCTGCTTTAAATGCCCAAACCTAGCCCACTTTAAATACCCCCTTGCCTAATTTAATGCCCTCTACTTCACATACTTTGTCTCCTCTGATAGGGAGAGAGAGAGAGAGAGAGAGAGAGAGAGAGAGAGAGAGAGAGTTAAAGAAGTATAGTTTTACTCAGACTCCCATTACGCATCTGAAGAAAGTCATGTGCCATAAGGTAGAATAAAGTACTAGAGTTATCCTTATCACGAGTGGGATGAATAGGGCTCTCAGGTAAAACTAAAGCAATGACTGGGCCTTATCTCTCCTTATCTCTGTGTTGCCCTGATCGATAAGAGATAAGGGTGATAGAGGTGGTAAAGGGGAGACTTGTTTCTTTCTCTTGTTGCTTTGGATCACTTTGTTGTTCGTGTTTCATCATAGCATTATTCCCAGATACACTCATATAAATTTTCCAGATTCCATTTAGATCAGGCAAAGGAAAATAAATTGGGGTGTAAAGAAAATCAGATGTAAATATAATAGAAGTATTTTATCATTGTTCGGATCTATAATTTCACCTTCTTATCAGTGATCCTAGAGATATGCCAGGTAAAGCAGAGGTAATGTCTATATCACCTCCTTATCATTGACTCTTGAGATGTAGAAGATTGATTTACTGATATGATGAGACAACGTAGGAAAAAAATGGGCACTTAACCATCCTGATTTGCGATAACTCTAAATCCAATTTCAAATACGGCGTTAATATTCTTTTTTCCCGTTTCCAAAACAGGGGGTAACTTATTGAAATTTTGGCTGAAGGATGAGGTGAGAAAGCGGATTATAAAACGAAATTCTGCCGCTCTCTCGATATTGAAAAAAAATGCTCTTTCGTAGGATTAAAAAAATGTGCTTAAAGTCAGTGTTAAAAATCTGTGTAGTGTATATCCGAAGTTGTATGAGAGAGAGAGAGAGAGAGAGAGAGAGAGTGAGAGAGAGAGAGAGGGAGGGAGAGAGAGAGACCTATGACGTCCTATTGCCCTCCTACCGTCACAGCATCGCCCGTGACGTCACTGGGGCCGGAGAGAGGGAGAGAGAGAGAGAGAGAGAGAGAGAGAGAGAGAGAGAGAGAGAGAGATCACCTATGACGTCACGGGGCCAGAGATAGATAGGTAGACAGATAAATAGAGAGAGAGAGAGAGAGAGAGAGAGAGAGAGAGAGAGAGAGAGAGAGAGAGAGAGAGAGAGAGAGAGGGGGAGAGAGAGAGAGAGTTGGCCGGGCTCAGAAGCATTAAGATGTTGTTAGCCTCTTGAAGAAGTTGGGGGGGGGTTGATCGTCTTAAAAGAAGTTGGGCGGATCCGTGAACGAAGCGACTAGTTAATTACAAGGAAGCAGGTGGGTCTTGAAGCTTCCGGGCTCCAGGTGAGGGTGAAGACGTGGGGATTAGGGCGATAGATAGAACAGGTGTGATAGATAGAAAGGCACAGGTGGTGACGTGGGGAGACTGGTGGTTGAGAGAGGTGAGGTAGACTGATATTGGTGGGAGAGAGGTGGTGAAGTGATAGATAGATCGATGGTGAGGTAGATAGATAATGATGATAGATAGATGGTGAGGTAGATAGATAATGATGATAGATAGATGGTGAGGTAGATAGAAAATGATGATAGATAGATGGTGAGGTAGATAGATAATAATGATAGATAGATGGTGAGGTAGATAGATAATGACGATAGATGGGGGTAGGAGAAAGAGAAGTTGTAACAGATATTGCATAGGAGTGAAAGACAGATAGACAGGATAGATATAAGACACAGACGCTGAAAAAGTAGTAGTAGTAGTAGTAGTAGTAATATTAGTAGTAGTAGTAGTAATAATAGTAGTAGTAGTAATAGTCAGTGGTATGGTATAGATTAATAGGAAAGCAGGGTAGGGTAGAATCAGACGGAGGATGATAGTAATAGTACACAGTGATAGATAGTGATAGATAGAGAAGAGGAGGGAAGGATAGATAGAAAGCATAGATAGTGAAAAATGAATAATATTTGAGAGTGATAAGGTGTAGATTCTCTCTCTCTCTCTCATTAATTATATGCAGGTGAGAAATTCAAAAGCACGTGATGTCAACTCTTTGCCGCGTGGGAGGGAGGGGGCGAGGGGGGCGGCGGGGAGGACTGCCCTGGATAAAATAAAATAAAAACAGATGTGGGTGGAGGGAGAGAGAATGGAGAGGGGGCGGAGGAAGAGACGGGAAGAAGAGAGGAAGGGAGAATAGAAAGGGGGGGAGGAAGAGAGGAGAAGGAGAGAGGGGGAGAGAGAATGGAAAGGGGGAGGAGGAAGAGACGCGAAGAAGGGAGGGGGAGAGGGAATGGAAAGGGGAGGAGGAAGAGAGGGGAACAAGAGAGGAAGGGAGAATGGAAAGGGGGAGGAGGAAGAGAGGGAAAGAAGGGAGGGGAGGAGGGAATGGAAAGAGGGAGGAGGAAGGGAGGGGGAAGAAGGGAGGAAGGGGAAATGGAAAGAGGGAGGAGGAAGGGAGGGGGAAGAAGGGAGGAAGGTGGAATGGAAAGAGGGAGGAGGAAGAGAGGAGAAGGAGAGAGGGAGAGAGAGAATGGAAAGGGGAGGAGGGAGAGAGGGGAGAGAGAATGGAAAGCTGGAGGAGGGAGAGAGGGGAAGAAGGGAGGTGGAGAGGGAATGGAAAGGGGGAGGAGGAAGAGAAGGGAGAGAGAGACGGGGAGGGAAGAGGGGGTGCAGTGGAGAAAACTTGTAAACTGTACACCGATTTATTGATATTCTTCTGCACACTTTCCCCTATTTCTGATTGTTTATATTTTTGGAAGGGGCATTGCCCCCCCCAAGCGGCCATAAAAGGGTTACTCCATCCATCGTCCAGTCCTTCATTGCCCCAGGTGCGTAGGGGTCCGGGGCTAGGCTGATTAAGGAAGATATTTTAGGCGATAGTGACTCCTTGTGAGATGATCCCCACTCATCACTTCCTTGTAGACTTACTTGGCCACAGCTGCTTGGAGCGTCTTACCTCGCTAATCCACCAGGCGTTCATTTCGTTATATGGTTACCACCTAGCGTTCCAATTGGTTTGGTGGGATACAAGGATTGTCACTCAGTCTTGTCACCGTTTACTACATCAAATGGGTGGATGGCGACCGCTTCCTTCCAGTCAGCAGACCAGTGCCCGTACCACTATACCACAGTTTGAGTGATTCTTATTAAACCGAAGTGGACAGCTGCTGTGACATTGTAAAAGTATATTATTATTATTGTTGTTGTTGTTGTTGTTACTATTACTGTTATTACCTTCGCCAAAAAGGTTATGCTTTACCCCGCATTGGTTTGTTGGTTTGTCTGTTTGTCTGTCTGTCAGCAGGTACTCAAAAAGTTACGAACGGATTTTGATGAAATTTTGTGGAAGGGTGGGCCATGGGCCAAGGAAAAAATAATTAAATCTTGTGCCGGATCCTGATCCGGATCCATATCTCCAAAAGTTCTCAGTGAAATTCAATGAAATTTTCTTGAAAAGTGGACGATGGACCAAGAAAGAGTTGATTAAATTTGGGGACGGATCCGGATCCTTTTTAATGGCCATGACACTGGCGGAGGTACGTGCTGTGTGGACGCTTCCTAGTTATTAGTCTTATGATGATGTTGATGATGATGATGATAATTATTAGTTATCATTTTTTCTGTTGGAGAACGAAGGTAAACATTTATTCTGTGATATTTTAGGTGGGAGTAACAATGGGAGATATGAAAGGTTAGCGGAGATATTGAACGATTGTAGGCATGGCACTGATCTCTCTCTCTCTCTCTCTCTCTCTCTCTCTCTCTCTCTCTCTCTCTCACCATTATTGGATTAAGTCACCCTAGATGGCGTTGTCAGTAGTTCCCACCCTTACCCTCCTCCTCCCTCTGTTATTCCACCTCCATCCACTCTTCCACACTCCATCCTTCCACTGGGCCAGGTGTGGAGGTCAGGTGGTTAGGGAATGTCGTCTGATGTTTGACTGGACGCACGATCTAGACCATAGTTGGGTATAGAACTTATTTAATATGTTCTTGTTAAAAAACTTGGCCAGAGTGAAATGACAGGGGCTGCTAAAATGTATTATAATTATTATTATTATTATTATTTTTATTATTATTTTTATTTTAGTCTACTACTCTACTACTACTCCTCCTACTACTACTTCTACTTCTATTACTACTACTACTACTACTACTACACAGAAGTTCATAGTGCAAGAGCCAGCGCCATTCATTATGCGTACTCTCTGGAAATTTGAAAAACATAGAAAAAAAAGGAAAACAAAAATAACCACCAGGTCTGAAAGAATATAAAAAACTTAAGCTCATTAGTAGTAGTAGTAGTAGCAGCAGCAGTAGTAGTAGTAGTAGTAGTGTTTGTGAGAGCCTGTAGACCATTCACTGTAACTTGGCCCAGATTTTCGCCCTTCTGCAACTTCTTTCTCGTAGCTCAGTGGTGGAAATAGACGATTCTGTGACTATCTTTTTTCCATAGCGCTTCTTCGTGACTAGCATCATATTCTAGTGTTGAGCTATTGTTACAGCTCAGCATATGTACAATTGTGCTAGATAATACTGCAGCAAAACACACACACACACACACACACACACACACACACACACACACACACACACACACACACACACACACACACACACACACACACACACACACACACACACATAGTACTGCTGCGAAACACACACACACACACAGAGTACTGCTGCGAAACACACACACACACACACACACACACACACACACACACACACACACACACACACACACACACACACACACACACAGAGCACTACGCGCACACACACACACACACACACACACACACACACACACACACACACACACACACACACACACACACACACACACACACACACACACACGCCCACGCAGGCTGGATATTGCTTGCTGTTTTACAAGAATGATTTAATATACCCAACCATGAGCGTCCGAAAAATATAATAGCCTCCCCTTTTTTTATTATATTGGGGGGGAAGAGGTTGCGTGGGGGGAGTTGGAGGTTGTGGGGGGGTTGAGGCAGGCCTGTAACTAACCCCCTATGTAGGAGAGAAGGCCTTGTAGCTGAGAAAAACCGTCTGAAGATAGGAAGATTTTTAGGGAAGAAGTTAGGATCCATTTTCTGTGCTTGAGATGATTAGGGATTAGGACTGTAAGATGTTCAGTAAGAGAGAGATTTTGGAGCTGAGTAAAATCGTCTGGAGGTTGCAGGGAGAGAGAGAGAGAAAGAGAGAGAGAGAAAGACACGCACACATATAGAATCAGAAAGACAGACAGACACATATAGATAAATCGATAAGTAGATAGATAGATAGACAAATTGAGAGAGAGAGAGAGAGAGAGAGAGAGAGAGAGAGAGAGAGAGAGAGAGAGCATGCAACCCAATCAGTACGAGGTATTGTAAAACCCCCTTTGATAATTTCCTTTTGTCTTGAGTTCAATAAAATCGTCTTATCAATGAAGAATGAAAAAAATTGCCATCCAACCTAATTTATAAGTAGTTCGATACCTGAGGCCATATTAAGTCTAGTGTGATAAGAATATAGCGACAGTTCCCGCAGATAAGATATAGATGTGAGGGAGAAGCAGGTATTTTAGGAAGCAAGTATATGTTTGTCTGTCTGCCTCTCTCTCTCTCTCTCTCTCTCTGTCTCTCTCTCTCTCTCTCTCTCTCTCTCTCTCTCTGTCTCTGTCTCTCTCTCTCTAAATGTATATCTATGTATCTCTCAATTTGCCAATCTGTCTATCTATACTGTATTGTACGTGTGTGTGTGTATGTATTTTGCTATATGTCTATCTAGCTATTTGTCTGTCAGTCTGTCTATCCATCTATCTATCAATCTATCTTATATTGACCCTCTTCTCTCCTCACAGTCTTCTCTAATCCTCTCTCACTCCCATACACCTCGTCTCTCACTCCCATACACCTCCTCTCTCACTCCCATGCACCTTAGCTCATATACTGATGCCCTCTCTCTCTCCCTCTCTCCATCACAATCTCCCTCTTTCCTCTCTGATCTCTCTCCACTCTCTCCCTCACCAATTATGTGCCCTCTCTCTCTCCCTCTTTCCATCACAGTCTCTCTCTTTCCTCTCTAATCTCTCTCCACTCTCTCCCTCACCAATTATGCAATGCTTCAGGCCTCTAGTCTTCTCCTCCAATCATTTACCAATCCTCTCTCTCTCTCTCTCTCTCTCTCTCTCTCTCTCTCTCAAGACTAATCTCCTTTCACATCATCACCATCATCATCATCACCATTATCCTCATCATTATCATCATCATCATCATCATCATCTTAATTTCTCTCTCTACCTTTTCCTTTCATAAATTACTTCTCAGAGCTCGAGAAAGTCTCCCTCTCTCCCTCCTTTTCTCCCTTCCTCCCTCCCTTTCTCTCCCTCCCTCCCTCCCTCCCTGTACTAAATTCCTCCACATCTTTATTTCTCCACCTTAAAATATATCCTCTCTCTCTCTCTCTCTCTCTCTCTCTCTCTCTCTCTCTCTCTCTCTCTCTCTCTCTCTCTCTCTCTCTCTCTCTCTCTCTCCACACACACACACACACACACACACACGTTTTCTCCCAAGTGCCCCCTCTCCCAATAGTTTTTCTTCTCCCTCCCTCTCCCCACATTTCTCCTCCTCTCTCCCCAGTTTCTCTCCATCTCTCCAGCCCTCCACCGCCATTCCTCCAGCCCACAAGATCCTTCCCTTCTTGTATGGAGACATCAGGAAGTTTAAGGTTAATCTTGAGAATCTTGGGCTACTCCTTGGAAGATGTTATGGAGGAATAGTGTACTGGGAATTACTGAGAGAGAGGGAGAGAGAGAGAGAGAGAGAGGTAAAGGAAAGGAAGAGGTGATTATAATGAAAAGGGTTGTGGAAAAGAGGAGGAAAGAGAGAAGAAGAGGAAGCAACGGGATAAAGGTATGTTACTGTGTGTGTGTGTGTGTGTGTGTGTGTGTGTGTGTGTGTGTGTGTGTGTGTGTGTGTGTGTGTGTGTGAGAGAGAGAGAGAGAGAGAGAGAGAGAGAGAGAGAGAGAAATATGAGGAAGTGGAATAACAATAGAAGCTTGTGTGTTGAGTATGCAGCGGAAGTGTGTGTGTGTGTGTGTGTGTGTGTGTGTGTGTGTGTGTGTGTGTGTGTGTGTGTGTGTGTGAGAGAGAGAGAGAGAGACAGACAGACAGACAGAGAGAGAGAGAGAGAGAGAGAGAGAGAGAGAGAGATGTTATGAAGGTGGAGTCAGGGAGATGATTTGATAAAGGACGGAAAACAGGGGTGAGGAGGAGGAGGAGGAGGAGGAAAAAGAGAAATATTGCTGTGAAGAAGAAGAGGAAGGAAAATGAGGATGAATTAGAGAGAGGAGGAAGTAGGTAGATGAGAGTGATAAAGAGAGGAGGAAATTAAAGAGGAATAAGAGGAGAGAGAGAGAGAGAGAGAGAGAGAGAGAGAGAGAGAGGAAAGTGGAAGGAAGTGGGCGAGATTGAGAGAGACAGGATGAAAGTAAGGAAAATGAATATAGATTAGAAAAGAGGTGAGAAGACGAAGACGAAAGAGAGGGAGATGAAGAGGAGTCGAAGGGAGACGAAGAGCAGAGATGGAGGAAGAGGAAAGAGGAGGGACGCAGGAAGGAGAGAGAGAGAGACGGAAGAAGGACGGATTTGGGAAGAGGAAGGAAGAGAGACAAAGAGGAAGAGAGTATAGGAGGAGGAAGAAAAAGGGAGGAGGATAAAGAGGAGGTAAAGGAAGACACAGAGAAGAGATGGAGGAAGAGGAAAGA
>NC_136965.1:6265000-6295000 GCF_032717465.1 Coenobita brevimanus | reverse complement strand
GTTCCTTTAACTTCTGTATTTTTTTAAACTCCTATCATTCCTAAAATAATCTCCGTTCCTCTCTAACACTTCCTAATTCACGTCCCAACTAGTTATTGTTAGACTCAGGTTTTCTGTGCATGATTTAGCGCAGAATATGATAGACATTGTTAGAAATTGTTAGAATATGACACTTTGTACACCCTTACCAAAATACACCCGAACGCAGTGTGTCTGGGTATCTCGAAATGAACAGATCTTGAATTTTCTGTTTTGCTTTCTTTCTTTTTTCTTTTTTTTTTTTTTGTAAGGGATTGATTTTTCGAACTTCTCCTTTGGTTCCTTCTTCCTTCTATCTATCTATCTATCTATCTATTGTCAGACGCCATAATCCCTTAAGGCGATGTTTCTCGAAGTGCAGTATGATTTTCGGCGTTCGGATATTTTTTTCGGTGAGTGTACGTAAACAAAGATGGCGGTTAAAGGAAGCTCCGTAACACCTCTTCCTTACCGATTTATTTTTGGATACGGCTGGGTAATATTATTTTGTACGTTATATATGCAGAGTGTGGTGATATTAGAGTGACTAAACGAACATATAAGAGGACAGCAAGGTGTACTAAGCAAAATAAATCGCTTAGGAGGAGGTGTTAGGGTTATTTATGCAGAGTATGGTGACAGTAAAATGAAGTAACAGACGAGGACGGCAAGGTGCAATGAGCAAAATAAATCGCTTAGTGAGAGGTGTTAGGGTTATTTTTGCAGAATGTGGTGATATTAGAGTGACTGAACGAACATAGAAGAGGACAGCAAGGTGCAATAAGCAAAATAAACCGCTTAGGAAGAGGTGTTAGGGTTATTTATGCAGAGTATGGTGACAGTAAAACGAACAGAAGAGGACAGCAAGGTATAATAAGCAAAAAATAATAAGCAAAAAATAAATCGCTTAGGAAGAAGTGGTAGGGTTATTATGCAGAATATGGTGATAGTAAAATGAAGCAACACAGCAGAGGACTGCAAGATGTAAAAAGCAAATAAATCGCTTAGGAAGAGGTGTTAGGGAGCTTCCTTAACTGACAGGAATACGGGATTTTGTTTTTCTAATTAAAGGTGATATTATTTACCTAAGAGATTGTTATATAAAATTTTTCACTGGATAGAAAAAATAATAAAAAAAAAAAAAATCTAATTCTCACTATCCCAGGAAATATCTTCAGTATTGAAAGTGATAGGTAATGGAGGAGGGGAGGGGGAGGCCGAGGATGAGGTGGAGGGATGGAGTGGAGAAGTATATGAGAGAGGGGGGTGTGAGTTGGGAGCAGGGCAGTGAAACGGCGGGGGACAGGGCGACGTGGAGGCGATATGTTTGTGGCCACCCCGTACGGGATTAAGGCGTCTGGCAATAGGTAGATAGATAGATAGATAGTAATGACGTCACTGTAGTCATTATTTCTTTCCTTGACCTAACGACCCATTAACAACCCATCACCCAAACGATCCCCCCCACAAACTAGCGGTAATTGCTTCGAGCGGTCATCATAGGTAGTTTGGCTGTGGGGCTAACATGGTAAACAGTCTAGCGGAGTTTGCTAAATTGAGCGATACGGTTCGGGGAATCTAGCGGAGGTTCCTAAATGTAGCGTTAGTAGGAGTGCTTCAGTGAGAGAGAGAGAGAGAGAGAGAGAGAGAGAGAGAGAGAGAGAGAGAGAAAGGATAGATATGGAGAGTGGAGACATGAGGGAAAAGGAAGGAAGGAAGGAAGGCAGGATGGAAGGAAGGATGGAAGAAAAAAGGAACGAAAAAGAAAGAAATGAAGGAAGATAGGAATAAGAAAGGAGTGTAAGAGGGAAGGGAGGAAAGAAGAAAAGAAGGAAGGCAGGCAGGCAGGATGGAAGGAAGGAAGGAAGGAAGATAGGAAGGAGGGAAGGAAGGAAGGAAGGAAGAAAGGAAGGAAGGAAGGAAGATAGGAAGAAGAATGGAGTGTTAGAGGGAAGGGAGGAAAGAAGAAAAGAAGGAAGGAAGGAAGGAGAGAAGGAAGAAACTAAGGTAGGAAGGAAGGGGCGTGAATCACCAATCAAGCATCAGTAAATCAGAAAAGTATAATAAGATATAAAACACTAGATAAGAGATAAAACACCAAGATAAAACAGAGAGGAAAAGCGAGAAATAAAGCAAGTAAAGATAATCTCAGTTTAAGTGGGATTTGTGTTTTCTTTGCGTTGCTTTAATAATAATGATAAAGTAGGATGATACTGGCTTTACTTTATGTGTATATTAAATGCATACTAATACATACTCGTACATACTTTACATATACAGGTAGACTCATTAATCTACATAGAGGTATACACAGGTACACATGTGCTCGCACGTTAGTACACACGCATACACAAAGCGAAGTACCTTCAGATGCACATATGGCAAACTTCCTTCTTTTCGTCTTAAAAAAAGTGTACACAGAGCACGCGCGTGCACACACACACACACACACACACACACACACACACACACACACACACACACACACACACACACACACACACACACACACACACACACACACACACACACACACACACAAGCGAAAACCCAGCAAAATATAGGAGCTTGGAAAGTAAACATTGACCCTTGCTTGCTAACTTCCTTGCTTGGTTACTTTCTTGCTGGGTTACTTGCATGCTGGGTTACTTGCTTGCTTGGTTACCTTCTTGCTTGGTTACTTTCTTGCTGGGTTACTTGCTTGCTTGGTTACCTTCTTGCTTGGTTACTTTCTTGCTGGGTTACTTGCTTGCTTGGTTACTTGCTTGCTGGGTTACTTGCTTGCTGGGTTACTTGCTTGCTTGGTTACTTGCTTGCTGGGTTACTTGCATGCTGGGTTACTTGTTTGTTTGGTTACCTTCTTGCTTGGTTACCTTCTTGCTTGGTTACCTTCTTGCTTGGTTACCTTCTTGCTTGGTTACCTTCTTGCTTGGTTACTTGCTTGCTTGGTTACTTGCTTGCTTGGTTACTTGCTTGCTTGGTTACTTGCTTGCTTGGTTACTTGCTTGCTTGGTTACTTGCTTGCTGGGTTACTTGCTTGCTGGGTTACTTGCTTGCTGGGTTACTTGCTTGCTGGGTTACTTGCTTGCTGGGTTACTTGCTTGCTGGGTTACTTGCTTGCTGGGTTACTTGCTTGCTGGGTTATTTGATTATTTTAAGGTAAGGAAAAGCCCTTGATTGAATGAATATGCAGAAGTGGAAAGAAGGCGAGGTTAATAGGAATAGGTGTTTTATCTATTTGTCTATTTCTATCTTTATCTGTCTGTCTGTCTATTTATCTGTCTATCTGTCTATCTTTGTCGTCTATCTATCTCATTTAAATCTATCATCCTAACAATCTATCTGTTTGTACCTGTGTGTGTGTGTGTGTGTGTGTGTGTGTGTGTGTGTGTGTGTGTGTGTGTGTGTGTGTGTGTGTGTGTGTGTGTGTGTGTGTCTCTCTCTCTCTCTCTCTCTCTCTCTCTCTCTCTCTCTCTCTCCAGCAGACAGCCATAACTTTCGCTAAAAGTGGAATGTTTGACGTCATGCTCTTCATTACCTTCTCATTTTCCTGCCTCATATGTCATTTCTGTTCATTGTTCTCTCCTCCTCCTCCTCCTAATCCTAATCCTAATCCTAATCCTCTTTCATTTGTCTAATCCTTTCTAACACTAATATTTATCACCTCTTTTTCCTCTTCCTTTTCCTTCCCACTCTGTCCTCTTTAGTCTTCTTTCCTCTCTTCTTTTTCCTCATGTTCCTCTTCCTTCTTCTCCTCCTCCATTATATATATTGCTCGTTTATGTGTGCCCCTCTGTTTTTCTTCGTAGTCTTCCTCTTTTCTTGGTCTTTCTTCGTCTTCTCCTCTCTCTCTCTCTCTCTCTCTCTCTCTCTCTCTCTCTCTCTCTCTCTCTCTCTCTCTCTCTCTCTCTCTCTCTCTCTCTCTCTCAAAATTACGGCCGCGTCAAGGTTTATATATCACGGGCCGCGTTGAGTTGAAAGACGTCTATTTTTAAGTCTCTCTTAGAACACCACTTCTTCTTGAAAAATATCTTACCCGGAAAACTGGAGCTAAGAACATACTGATTCCCAAATTTATCGTTTTTATATTTTTCTCTCTCTCTCTCTCTCTCTCTCTCTCTCTCTCTCTCTCTCTCTCTCTCTCTCTCTAATGCAGAATTTTACCTCTGATTTTAGCTCTACTGCCAGAATCTACACTCCGTTCACTCTAACTTGGCAAATCGTACCTTCATTCCTACTACTCCAGAAATATAGACCGAAAATTAGCTACCCTGCTCACAGGATAAGGTGACAAAATCTACACTCCGTTCACTCAAACTTGGCAAATCGCTCCTTCATTCCTACTAATGCAAAATTCTCGGTTTAAAGTCAGCTACCACGCCAGTACAAAATAGTGCCAAAATCTATACTCCGTTTATTTTAACTTGGCAAATCCTTCCTTCATCCCTTGCAGAAATATGGGTCTCGATTTAGCTGCCCTTCCCGGAATATAAGGTGTCGGAATCTATAGTGCTTTCACCTTAAGTTGGCAAAATCCCACTGGCGTTCCTAGTAATCCACAAGTGTGAGTTTGAATTTATCTTTCGTGCTCTCAGAATAAGGTATCAAACTGTATACTCCTTTCACCTTTACTTGGCAAATCTCGCCTTCATCCTGGTAATATTTTCATAGGCGTTGCGTGTTTTGGCCGTATGTGAATTAATTTTCCTACTCTCTCTCTCTCTCTCTCTCTCTCTTTCATTTTTCGATTCATATCTAAGTGTGAAGGGATAATCGAGTGCCACATCTCACTCCTTTATTATGGAAGCTTTTTTCTTAGTTTTTTTAATAATAATTTTTTAAAAGATGATTACAGGAAGGAAAACAATTGAATACAAAAAATCCTCAGCATGGAATATATTTTCTCTTTTATTATAATTTTTAAAAGATGCGTAGAGGAAGGAAAAATAAATTGAATAAAAGAAAACGCAGCATGGAACATAATTTATTTTTTATTATAATTTTTAAAAGAAGATGAATAGAGGAAGGAAAAATAAATTAAAAAATCCTAACATAGAAGCTCTTTTCTATTTTTTGTATAATTTTTAAAACAGTATTAATAGAGGAAGGAAAAACAGAAAAAAAAAATCCTCAGTTTTGAAGATTTTTTCGTAATATTTTTTTCTTATAAGTTTTCCTTGAAGAGTAATAGAGGAAGGAAAACGAAAAAAAAATCCAGGGTCCATATAAAAATCTAAAAAAAAAAGCGTCTGATAGTACTAAGATTGAAAAAAATATACACATAGTCATGTCACCTTCACTTGGCCCAAATTTTCGTCCTTTAGCAGCTTATTTCACGTAGCTTAGTGGCAGAGAAAGACAATACTGTGGCTCTACGTGTTTTCCATAGCACTTCTTTGTGACTAGCATTATTTTCTCTTGTTAATCTCTTATTACGACTTAGCATTCACGATGGAGAGACGTTAATTTTAGGCCAAGTTAGAGTAAAACGAGTATAGTTTAAAGAAATTCAACTTCTCTTGCTTACATATCTGCTGATCCAGAATTATAGATCAGATTATAGCTCTATATTTAACACAACTCTATATAATTTCTTCTCTGAGGTCACATCTTGTATAGTTAATTTCCTTGCAGTCCCTAGGTGGTATACTTTGAGGATGATAATTATAGAAGGCTAGGGAGGTATTTACAGAGCTGGTGGGTTTAGATAGAGCCTTGATGAAGATAATTATAGAGCTGGAGGGGTGAATGGACAATTATAGAGCTGGAGGGGTGAATGGAGACAATTATGGAGCTGGAGGGGTGAATGGAGATAATTATAGAGCTGGAGGGGTGAATGGAGATAATTATAGAGCTGGAGGGGTGAATGGAGATAATTATAGAGCTGGAGGGGTGAATGGAGACAATTATAGAGCTGGAGGGGTGAATGGAGATAATTATAGAGCTGGAGGGGTGAATGGAGATAATTATAGAGCTGGAGGGGTGAATGGAGACAATTATAGAGCTGGAGGGGTGAATGGAGACAATTATAGAGCTGGAGGGGTGAATGGAGACAATTATGGATCTGGAGGGGTGAATGGAGACAATTATAGAGCTGGAGGAGTGAATGGAGATAATTATAGAATGGAGGGGTTAGTTAGAGCCTTCAGGAAGCTTCCTAACATCTCTTTCTTGGCGATTTATTTTTGGATATGGCTGGTTAATATCCTTTTGTACGCTATTTATGCAGAGTATGGCGATGTTAGAAGGATTTATATATTACAGAAGAGGACAGTAAGTTGTAATAAGCAAAATAAATAGCTTAGGAAAAGGTGTTAGGGAGCTTCCTTCCTAAACCCCCTTACCTGGAAGAGGTGCCCCGGAAGCTTAATAAAATCGTCAGGTAATGAAAAAAAATAGATAGATAAATAGGTAGATAGGTAGGTAGGTAGATAGATAGATAGATAGGTAGGTAGGTAGATAGATAGATAGATAGATAGATAGATAAGTGAGGTAAAAATGAATACGTCCTCGTACTGAACAAGTTGAAAAAATATATGGAAATCGAGCCATAAGGAAAAAAACAAAAAACAAAAATTTCATCACTGTTTTGGCTTGATATTCACACACACACACACACACACACACACACACACACACACACACACACACACACACACACACACACACACACACACACACACACACACACACACACACACACACACACACACACACACACACACACACACACACACACACACACACACACACACACATATTGCTGAGACCGAAGTAAATCCGAAAAAAAAACACGAAAATAAAAATAGGGATAATTTTACCCAAAGTCGTACCAGGAAAACACACACACACACACACACACACACACACACACACACACACACACACACACACACACACACACACACACCAATGACATACCAACTTAGAGGAATACAATATATGGAGAAGAGACAGAAATTTAAAAAAGGGAGGAGGAATTATAATATTAACTAAGAAAAATCTAAAAGTCAATGAAATAAACCTAGATATACCATCACAAGTAGAACTGACTGCAGTAGAGATCAACACATCTGAAGGGAAAGTAATTGTAGCCAATTTGTACATGCCACCCAGATCAAACACATGGGAAAGAGACGAATATGAGGACCTGGCAGAGAGTACAATTCAGAGTTTAAGATCATTACTACATAAAATGGAAGAGAAATCGGAAAGAATTATACTAACTGGAGATTTTAATACAAATATAAATTGAAATACTCTAGATATAATTAGCCAAGAAAGCTGTTGGGACCAAAAGCTCCTGGATCTCGTGCAGGAGTTTTTCCTAACGCAACATGTGAGGGAAATCACCAGAAAAAGAGGACTCGATGTACCTTCAGTGCTAGATCTAATATTTACTAGGCAAGAAAATGATATTGACAATTTAATATATCACCCTCCACTCGGCAAAAGCGATCATGCAGTACTAAATTACAACTTCAGGATAGCATATGACATAGTTAGCAGCAATGAAAGTTACAAAAAGAGTCTAAACTATAAAAAGGGAAATTATCAAGACCTAAAGAAGTATTTCTTAGAAGTTGATTGGGAAAATGACCTTAGAGGACAAGATTTAAATGCTGTATATAAAAAATTCTGTGAATTTTATGAAATAGGAGTCCAGAAGTACATCCCACAGCACAAAGAAGCAGATAAGAAAATACAGAAATGGTTCAATACAAAATGTAAAAAATCAAAAGAAAGAAGAGATTTGTTGTGGAATAGATACAGAAGACACAGTAGTGAAAGGGCGTATAATAATTACAAACAGGCAAGAAACGATTATACAAGAATAAGGAGGGAAGCCCAAAAACAGTTTGAGGAGGATATAATAAATAAAAGTAGTGATCAACCAAAGCTGTTTTACAGCTATATCAGAAGCAAAACCAAAGTAAAAGATATAATACAATCCATTACGGACGAGGGAATCACTTATACACAAGAGAAAGATATTTGTGAAGCACTAAATAAGAATTTCCAATTAGTTTTTACAGAAGAAAAAATTTTTGAGAGGGACTATGTGGAACATGCATGTCCACACATAATACCAAATATACAAATATCAGAAAAAGTAATACAGGAGGAGTTAAGTAAATTAGACAGAGGAAAAGCAAGTGGTCCTGATGAAATTTCATGTTGGGTACAACGAGAATGTGCAAAGGAGTTAAGTAAACCATTATTTTTAATTTTCAAGAAATCCTTGAGTCAAGGTAAACTACCTGATATTTGGAAGAAAGCAAATATTGTCCTCTTATTCAAGAAAGGAAATAGACAAAATCCACTCAGCTACCGACCAGTATCACTGACCAGTGTTGTAAGCAAGGTATTAGAAAAGCTTATAAGAAAAGCTTGGGTAAATCATCTAGAAGAACACAGTATGATAACAGAAAGACAGTTTGGTTTCAGAAAAGGAAAATCATGTGTTACTAATCTGTTGAGCTACTATGACAGAGTAACAAACACAATACAGGAAAGAGAAGGATGGGTGGACAGTATCTATTTAGATTTCAAGAAAGCTTTTGACACAGTACCACACCAAAGACTTTTATGGAAACTGTACCATCAAGGAGGAATTCGAGGCAAACTGTTTTGTTGGATGCAAGATTTTCTCATAAAAAGAGAAATGAGAACAGTACTAAGAGGAAACTACTCATCATGGAAAGAAGTGACTAGTGGAGTACCACAGGGTTCAGTGCTGGCACCAATCATGTTTTTAATGTATATAAATGATATAAACAGTAACACTGGAAATGAGAGCTATCTGAATATGTTTGCAGATGATGCAAAAATACAAAGGAGAATTACTAACACAGACTCTTGTAAAGAGCTACAAGAAAAATTAAATAAACTTCATCAATGGAGTAGTACATGGCAAATGGAATTCAATGTGGACAAGTGTCATGTAATGAAGTTTGGTAAAAGTGGAAAAAGACCTGATTGGGATTATATGTTAGGAAATAAAACCCTATACACATCAGAAAGAGAGAAAGACCTAGGTGTGATTATCAATAACAGACTGTCTCCGGCTGACCACATCAGCGAGAAGGTACGGAACATGTATACACTGCTTACAAATATGAGAATAGCATTCACATACATAAATGAAGACATGCTAAGAAGGATAACATCATTCATTAGACCAACCCTGGAATATGCATCAGTAGTCTGGAGTCTTCATCTCAAAAAACACATAGACAAGATTGAAAAAGTTCAAAGGGCCGCTACAAGATGGATACCAAGCTTAAGGGACCTAAGCTACGAAGAAAGACTAAATAAACTGAATCTACCAACACTGCAGGAAAGAAGGAAAAGAGGTGACATGATAATGCTATATAAGTGCATATCAGGGAAGGAGAATATAGACATAAATGATTACTTAACATATGGAGAAGCATCAGCAAGAGGACACTGCAAAAAACTGCATAAGAAGAGAGGTGATAAAGACGTAAGGAAATTCAGTTTCCCAAACAGAGCAATTGATCAATGGAATGCACTACCGAATGAAATAGTGTGTGCCAAAACAATTCACAAATTTAAGGATATGTACGATAAATATGGTTTAAGACACGGGACAGTACGAGCTTGACTCATTCCTGTAACGATACAATTAGGTAAGAAGAATTAGGTAAGGTAAGAACACACACACACACACACACACACACACACACACACACACACACACACACACACACACACACACACACACACACACGTAGGATGAAAAGGTGGTAAAAACTGTGTGAGATTTGAGTCTGATCGAGAAAAAATCCTGTACTGTGTGTAGGAATATCTATCTATCTATCTATCTACAAGAGAGAGAGAGAGAGAGAGAGAGAGGGGGGAAATTTTTGAGGCATGCAAGTGGGAGAAAATGACTGGACCACAACGAACTGAAATGGCTTAAGGGGAATGGGTGTCTGTAAATGATCTATGAGAGGCAAGAAATGAGGCGATCGGGGTAAACCATTAATCAAGAGGGTCTGGCTGTAGGTGATAGGAAATTGGGTTAGGTACAGACCATTGCCTGGGAGAGAGAAGAGGAGGGAGTGAGTGGGAGTGCGGAGGTTGCTTTTGCTAGTCTCCCGGCAATGCCCATCTAGAGTAGGTAACATCAAGTATGTATGTATGTATCTATCTACCTACTTATCTGTCTGTCTATCTATCTATCCGTCTATCTACCTATCTATCTCTATTTTATACCCTGTCAGTATTGAGAGGACGGAACTGTGAAACAATATTTTAAGGCGTAATATGCTAAAGGTATCGAGAACTTATTGAAAGAAATCTGTAACATACTCATACACTATTTAAAACCAGGCATTTGAACCCCAACACTACCATAGTAAATCGTCACCTCCGCCAACGAAGTGGGAGGCAGGTTACGTGTTTACCCATGTTAGTTTGTTTGTCTGTATGCAAGGTATCTGAAAAAGTTCCTGTCGGATTTTAGTGAATTTTGGTGGATAGGTGAAAAATGGGTCATGGAAAAGTTGATTAGATTTTGGGATGGATTCGGATCAGGATGGAAGAATAAACCATACATTTTATCTGGGTTGACGGAGGTATGCGCCCTTTGAGTGCTTTCTAATTCTAGTTTGTTTGCTACCTCCAAGATATTAACTTAGTACGTCCAGTAGTGAAGGGGTTAATTGAGGCTATATCTAATCCCTTAAGCTCAAAACATCTTTCCTAATTAAGATTGTCAGGTGAGTATGAGAAACGTCTTTAAGAGGGTTTATAGAAATCGATTACCTGTGTGACTAAGGTATGATTTGCGGATAAATAAATAAATAAATGAAGTAGGTAGAGTCACAAGAAGCTGGTGGGTGTGACATAGAGCCGCCCAGGTACACAGACGTAGAGTTTTAAAGGTGTGTACCCAGAAGGCAAAGATTATTAGTGTTACACCTGGTGACGATGTTAATGAAAGTGAGATAGTGTGGGTATTTATAGGTGAGAGAGAGAGAGAGAGAGAGAGAGAGAGAGAGAGAGAGAAAGTAAGAGAATCGTAAAACAGAATATGTAAAATTAACATCAGAAATTGCTCTATTTTACAGGGGAATGCAAGATGGTTTCCACGTGACAATAATACAGTGTCTTTTATCTTAACAAATTACCAAGTTAATTAAGAAAGACATAAAAAAAAGAAGAAGGATGATTTGGCTCTATATGACATAAACTTTGACCTCCCGAATCCAGTATAGGCAAAAATAGAGAAAGAAAAAGAAAGAAAGAGAGAAAGAAGGTTATGAGAAAGAAAAATCTTTTTTTTTTTTTTGAGTAATAACTTTGCTAGATTTAAAGAGAATTTGTGGAGAAATCTTGTAATAACAGGAACTAAAATGTTTGAAAGAAGAAAGTGAGAGAACACAGCAGGTCTCAAAAGTTGTGTGTGTGTGTGTGTGTGTGTGTGTGTGTGTGTGTGTGTGTGTGTCCGACTCTGGGCATAGGCTTCACAGTCTGCTCCCAAGGCCCAGTAGTCCTCCTATATACCATGCACATCTGCATGTCACCACTTTGGTGGAGTAGACTGTAGCACCAGTCGAGCAGGGCAGTACTCCCAAGATGGATGACAGGGAGTGCTGGAGCTCCCGTTTCATCAGCCCTCAGGACTAGTTCCTGACCATTCCCCTTTCCTGAACTTTTTCAGTGTCTCAGTTACACAGAGAGTAGGCCAGCATGCTCTCCAATACAAGTTTCTCTAACTATCTGTACCAAACTACATGCACAGTACACACTACACTTCCTTTTCCAAAATTCAAAAAAGAATCATGGCGTTTCATCGCCCAGCCTCGGAGTCCCCAGGGGGGGGGGGGACCATAAATGCCCCCACCTTCCTCCCCTCTCCCGGTGACGACTCGAGGTGCCTGGAACCACTGTCTGACTCTCTTCTTCATTTCTGCAACATTCGTGGCCTTTCCTCCAACTTTTGCTCTGTTGAGCACCACCTCTCCTCCTCTAAACCTCACCTTCTTTTTCTAACTGAGACTCAGCTGTCAGAGGCAACTGACAGCAAACCCTTTTCTGTATCCTCCTACTTTCTCTATACTCATTTCAAAGCCAAAGGTGGCTGTTGTGTATATATATGCAACGACTTATCTTGCTCTCGTGTTCCTGAACTCGATTCTTCTGAATTCTGTACATTCTGGCTTTGGCTTTCCTGTCATTCTCTGAGTAAATATATCTGTGCTGTTTACATATCCCCTAATTCTACTGACTATCAAAAATTCTTCGACTATCTTACTTCTACGATGGAACACATTCTATCCATTTCTCCTTTCTCTGAAATCTCCATTCTTGGATATTTCAATGTTCACCACCACCTTTGGCTCTCCTTTCCTTTCACTGATCCACCTGGTGAACAAGTTTACATCTTTTCTATCCTTAACCCCTTAACCGCGGGGCGTCACTTTCGTCACGCTTGGGAGCAAGGGATCATACCGCGAGGCATCGCTTTTGTGATTCTGTGTTATTTTGAATTCACCCGGGCTTCCAGGTGGGGGCTTGTATCATTTATCAGTACTGCCAATGTCCAACACTAGTCAGCACTCCTAATCTCATCTGTACTCCCATCCATTATTAACAATTTAGCCATTTCTCCCCGTTCTTGACTCCCCTCCCTACCCCCCCTCCATTACCCTATCCTCTCGCCTGCCCGGCCGTGCTACGCTAAGTAAATCTTCCCTGGAATTTTTCACTGATTTCATCCATTGAAATAAGCCCTATGCCCTATTCTTATACCAAATAATATATACAAGAAAGAAATAAGGTAAGTGAGAGTGCCATACACCTGGAATTGGCTAATTATCACCTGACAACACCTCACGTGCACTCGTTCGCTAATTTTCGCTGTTTATTTTCCCTTGAAATATGCCGTATAATCTATTTTCGTAATAAATATACATATAAGGAGGGAAGGGAGACGCCTAAGTGATATTTACATTCACGTGGAACTACCTAATTTATAATGTATTGTCTAGATTTCCTGCCAATCATTTCACTGCTATATATTAGCTGTGTCAAGAGGCTAACGTTGGCAGTAATGATTTCCCTAGGTAGGCCACCACCCCGGCCCACCCTTATCAGTTCACTCTCATCTTCCAACGTGGAGGTACGTCTGTTCGCTCTTGCTATCTTCAGGGAATTTTCACCCCCATGCAAAGGGCCCTGTGATCTTTACCCCCTACTAAACCTCGTGTGGAAAGAGGTAAAGGGCTGACAATTGATAAAAGAGTGACTACGATCTTTCTATTGAGTAAAACAGTGCAAGTGGAATTGTAAATAATGTGTAAACAGCAAGTGAAAGTAATGAATGTAAATATACGTGAACAGTGGAAAATAGTTTTATAAGTTACTTCAAGTGACAGTGCATAACTCGGTGTAAATAAAATAGAAATGTAAATAACGTAAATAAAATAGAGAACGTAAATAGAAATGTAAATGAGTAGTATTATAAGAATACGAGTATATACCCTAGGAGTAATGAAAGTGAAAGTTTCACTCTAGCATGTCTGAATACTATGAGTTATGAGAGTGCAGGTGAAAGTGACATTCACTCTCAGTGCTAGTATACAGGACGAGAGAGTGAATGCTACGTATTTTACTGAAAGAAATTGAATCCCTACAGTGACAATAAACTAATACTACTGAAGGAAACTTATGGATAAAGACTGTAGATATATATAAGTGTTATATAGTAATAGAAATATAAAGTGTGAGGGGTTTTATGAATAATAAATGACAGAGTACCAAGAGCGAACTAGCGCAAGTGCGACGGTCAGACGCGCTCGTAATTTTCATTGCTTTCACAGTGGTTTTTTTGTTGGAGTATGGATCCCAAACTACTTGAAAATCATAGAATAGTGTTTATAGTGTTAATATCTGGCTGTGGTAATCATATTACGGGTTGTCGGGAAGTGTAAAGTGGAGACTTCGTTACCCAACTTCAGAGGTCTCCACAAGTCCTACGGTAACCGACGAAGGCTCAACAAACATTCCAGGAGAAAGCTGAAGGTATGTGCCATAAGCATATGTAATTTTAATATTCTAGGACTATAACTGATTTTTGGCAAATATTTTTTGAGAGACTGTCGGAGCCCGAATAACCCCACGGCACACGCAAAACATTGGTAAACATGCCCGCGGTGTAGGGGTTAATGACCTAGAGCAGCTTGTACAGCACCCTACCCGTATCCCAGCTTGGAGAGGTCTCCAACATACTTGACCTCTTCCTTACAACTAATCCTTCTGCTTACACTGTTAATCTTTTCTCTCCGTTGGGCTCCTCTGATCACAACCTTATCACCTTAACCTGTCCTATCGCTCCAGTATGGCCTGCGGACCCTCCAGGGAAACGTAGTCTGTGGCATTTTGGAGCCGCGGATTGGGAGGCCCTCAGGCAGTACTTCTTTGATTTTCCCTGGAATGATTATTGCTTCCATGGCCGTGAGCCATCTGAGTGTGCCTTGCGCATTATGGAGGTTATTCTCTCGGGCATGGAAGCATGCATTCCTTTCTCATCTCCTTTGACTAACGCAAGAAAGCCTTGGTTTAATCACGCTTGTTCTCATGCTGTCCGCAACAAGGAGAGGGCCTACAATAGGTACCGGAACCAACCCACCCCTGAATCACATCATCTTTATATTTCTGCCCAGAATCGTGCTAAGTCTGTTCTTTGCTCTGTTAAAAACAATTTCATCCGTACTAAATGCTCTCAACTCTCCAACTAGAATTCTTCCCGCTCCTTCTGGCACCTTGCCAAAAACCTTTCTAACAACTTTACCTCATCATCCTTCCCTTCTCTTTTCTACTCTGATGATTCTGTAGCTATTTCTTCTACTGATAAAGCAGATCTCTTCGCACAGACTTTCTCCTCTAATTCCACCTTAGACGATTCCGGTGCTGTTCCTCCATCACGTCCCACCTCTGACTTCTTCATGGCTGACTTTAAAATTTCTTCAGCTGATGTATTTTCTGCCATCACTGGCCTCAATACTAACAAGGCATATGGGCCTGATGGAGTCCCTCCAGTTGTTCTCAGGAACTGTGCTTCTGTGCTTACAGCCTGCTTACGCAAACTCTTTCGCCTTTGTCTCTCAACTTGCATCTTTCCTTCTTGCTGGAAGTTTGCTCTCATTCAGCCAGTCCCAAAGAAGGGTGACCACTCCCAACCCTCCAACTATCGTCCAATTGCTTTAACATCCTGTATTTCAAAAGTTTTCGAGTCAAGTCTCAATAGAAAAATTTTAAGGCATCTTTCCTATCACAACCTTCTTTCTGATCGTCAGTATGGGTTCCGTCAGGGACGCTCCACAGGCGATCTTCTCACCTACCTTTCAGACTCCTGGTCATCCTCCTTTCGGGACTTTGACGAAAGCTTTGCCATTGCACTTGACATCTCAAAGGCTTTTGATCGAGTCTGGCATAAATCTTTCATTTCCAAACTGCCATCTTACGGTTTCTATCCTGCTATCTGTGCCTTCATCGCTAGCTTCCTTTCTGGTCGTTCTATAGCCGCTGATGTAGACGGCCATTGCTCTTCTCCTAGATCTATCAACAGTGGTGTTCCTCAGGGCTCTGTCCTATCACCAACTCTCTTCCTTTTATTCATCAATGACCTTCTAAGCTGTACATCTAACCCTATCCACTCATACGCTGATGACTTCACCCTTCACCTTTCCATTCGGTTCCCGCAACGCCCATCTCAGCAGTTACTTCAACAAACAAAGGATGAGGGTATGGCACACCTAATGTCTGACTTGGCTCGTATCTCTGACTGGGGTAAAAATAATCTTGTTGTTTTTAATGCATCTAAGACTCAGTTCTTACACCTATCAACCCGTCAAAATCTTCCACTAATGTTTAATAATATTCAGCTTAATCCTGCATCATCCTTGAACATGCTTGGGGTTTCATTTACTCGGGACTTATCTTGGAAAGATCATAGTACATCTCTTGTAAAATCTGCTTCCAAGAGATTGGGTGTGCTAAGCCGACTCCATTCTTTCTTTACCCCTGCACAATTGTTGACTCTTTACAGGGGTTTTATCCGCCCCAGTGTGGAGTACAACTCTCATGTGTGGGAAGGCTCCCCACATACAGCTCTTCTCAATAGGGTGGAGTCAAAGGCTTTTCGTCTCATTAACTCTCCTCCTCTTACTGACTCTCTTCAACCTCTGTCTCTTCGCCGCACTGTTGCATCTTTATCTCTTTTCTATCGCTACTTTAATGGTCACTGTTCCTCTGAACTCTCTGCTTGCATTTCTCCACCTCTACGACGGGCGCGTAGCACCCGTCTAGCAGCAAACTCTCATCCCTTTTCTGTCCAACTCTCTAATGCAAGAGTTAACCGTTACTCCTAGTCCTTCATTTATGCAACAGGTCAACTCTGGAACTGTCTCCCTCTGCCTGTATTTCCTGCTGCCTATGATCTCCAGTCTTTCAAACGCAGTGTGTCCAGGCATGTCGAAATGAACGGATCTTGAATTTGGCTCTCTCTTGTATTTTCTTTTTCTCTTGGAGGGAACTGTTATTGCGGGCTCATGGTCTTTGGTTCCTTCTTCCTCGCAAAAAAAAAAAAAAAAAAAAAAACGGCGCTAACACCCACCGTCCATACTGAATACATGCTAGGGCTGTCTCATACAGGACTGGTGTACTGGTATTAGCGGGGGTATTTTTACGACATGTCGGCGGTTTTCTGGTAGATCAGTAAAGCCTGATTTTATGAAATTCAAATCCTTAAACTGTTCCCTGCCCCAGCGGGGATTTGAACCTGGGTCTGCAGGCCACCTCTCTACCGACTAAGCCACCTAAAAATGGTATGCAAAAAATATTAACACAAAAAACTGAAGAGTATATGTGAACTCTGACCTAAAATTAAAAAAATATGTATTGATTTTTTTTTTTTTTGACCCGAAGGGAGACGAGTACGCGAGGTGAAAAAAAAAAAAAAAACAGGTGTTGAGGGCGACACCTGGGAATCGATAGTGTTGACAGGTGTTCGATAGTTACCTGAGAGAGAGAGAGAGAGAGAGAGAGAGAGAGAAATGTGTGTGTGTGTGTGTGTGTGTGTTGCAGTCTAGACACACACACACACACACACACACACACACACACACACACACACACACACACACACACACACACACACACACACACACACACACACACTTTCCTCTCACACTTCCTCTCCTTTCACTCTCTCTTCCGTCGCATTTTCTCATCTCCCTCCTCTTGCCTTCTTCCCTCTCGTCCCTTTCTTAATTCCCCTCCCTCTCTCTCTCTCTCTCTCTCTCTCTCTCTCTCTCTCTCTCTCTCTCTCTCTCTCTCCTCACCTTGTATCTCTTCCTCTCTCTTATTTGCTCTTTCTTCCCTTCATTTTCCTCTTCTTATTCAAGTAAATATTTTCTTTTTGTGTTCTCTGTGGACGAAGATAGAGAGATAGATAGATAGATGCATATGGAGATTGATAAATAGATAGATAAATAGTGAGAGAGAGAGAGAGAGAGAGGAAGGAAGTAAGGCTGGGAGAGAGTGAGAGAGGTGAGGAGGGACTGTGGAGGAAGGGGGGAGAGGAAATGGGCCCACCACAAAGAAAGGAGAGAGAGAGAGAGAGAGAGAGAGAGAGAGTTTCTAACCGTGTGATGTCTTTTTTTTAGTAGTAGTAGTAGCAGTAGTAGTAGTAGTAGATCTGTAGTGCATAGTCGTTCTTCTTCTGTCTTTCCTGTAAAATTTTCATGTTTTTCCCATGTAACAAGTATGGTGTTTTTTTTTTCTTTTTTTTCTATGGGGGTAGAAGGAGGGTGTGGTGGGTGGGGGAGAGCCATAGTCTTTTCTGTCTTTCTGTGTCACACATTGGTCAGGTCTGTGTAGAATTAGTCTTTTTTTTACAGTAGTTAACCTCCTGTGTGTGTGTGTGTGTGTGTGTGTGTGTGTGTGTATCTCTGTCTCTGTCTCTGTCTCTGTCTCTCTCTCTCTCTCTCTCTCTCTCTCTCTCTCTCTCTTTTTCCTCCAGTCCCTGACACACATTTTCACACATAAGAAACTCTCTTTATTTCTCTTCTCTTATTCTCTTTAACTCTCCTTTCTTCTCGTCTTTCCCATTCCACATTTTTGCATTCCACTCCTACCTCTCCCTTCCACATTTCATTTATTTTCGCCTTGCTCCACCTCGTTCGCCTTTTCCTATATACCTCTTGCACTTCCTTTCACCTCTCTCTCTCTCTCTCTCTCTCTCTCTCTCTCTCTCTCTCTCACTTCTTAATTTCCCCCTTCCCATACCATTTTCTTGTCTCCAAATCCTCCCTTATTATCATCATGTATTCTCGTTTTGATTCGTTCTTTTCAGTAAATAATGTTTTACTGCCCTTTCCTTTTTCGATCATTTTTTTTCTTTCATTTTCATTTTCGTTTTTCTGTTCTTTCTTTTTCATTTCTTCTTTACTTTCTTTTTCTTTTTTTTCTTTCTTTTTTTTTACAGAGGTGTGTGTTTCTCCACTGGGTCGGAAGCAAGGTAGATATTGCCCGAAAAAGGTCATAGGTCAGAGGTCGGGATTAGGTCAGGTTTTATATCCTTTATCCGATGTAAACCAAACTTGGTGCAAGGGTTGAGGGTGAGCAAAGCGTGAAGTGTTTTAATTTTAGAACAGTCACTCTAGTTTTAAGGTCACAGTACCGTGTCAAGAGAGAGAGAGAGAGAGAGAGAGAGAGAGAGAATCATCATCATCACCATCATCATCTCTTCCCCTTTCCTTCCTTCCTTCCTTCCTCCTCCTTTTCATGTTATGCAGTTCAGATTAAATTCGGTGGAACGACGTAAGGTAAGCCATAGTTTAACTGATTCAGTTTGGAGTAGAGTGGGTCAGTCAAGGACACACGGTCACAGAACCAAGCTTAGTGGAAGGGTTGGTGGTCACGCAAGGATGAAGTATTTTAAATCTGAGGGCAATCGGTCAGAGGTCAAGGTCACAGAGCTAGGTCAAATGTCCAGCCACAGACCGATGGCAAGGGTGGGTGTCGGTGTCATGTTATAATCACAGGGAAATTGTGTTCAGCTCAAGAGAGGCTTTTCGAAGTGTAGCGGGTCAAAGCCTTCATTAAGCCCTATCTCGAAAACAAAAAAAAATGCAAAAACCTTCGGAGCTTTCTTATATATAAGTTTTAAAAATCAGTTTTCTGTTGATCAGCCCCAGTCTGTCTAGTCGAGCAGACCCATCACCCACAGGCAAGCAGTGCCGTCCGTGAAGTGATGCGATGTTCCCTAGTGGGTGACAGCAAGGCCAATAAGACCCAGCCATACAGTGCACAAAGGCATGCCATTAAAAAAAAATGTAGAGTTAGACATTTTTTTTTAATCTTACTGACGACCTTATTCTCATGATTTTTAGCACACTTCCGTCCCTACATCGTCATACATTTTATTACACATATACATTTTTTTTCAATACTGCACTGGATTAATATAGGTGATCAACAGCAGTGCACAGGTGAGGGGGCAGTGTGTCGTAGCAGTATAGGTCTCTTTTAAGTCCAGGTGTTTGGGATTTAACGCAGTGTAAGGCTGACACAGACTGAAAACTATAAGCATGAAGTTTTATTTGAGTCCGTCCATTAATAACTAACATTATTAAAGCTATTCTGAGGCCTCGTAGAAGTGATTCAACCCTTACAGCTCTCTCTTGTATATTTTTCTTCCTTTCTGTGTCTCTTTCTTCCTTTCTGTATATTTTCCTGATGCTGTGGGACAATGAATTTTCCTTGCATTCTATATTTACCTTCGCCCTCCCTCCTATAAATATCCGCTCCACTCGCCTTGACCTCTTCGATATTTCCACACTCTTGTCTGTCCCCCTCCTATCTTCCTCTCTTCCCTTGTCATCACCATATTCATGATTTCCCTCCCTGAACTTTTGGTGTATTCTATCCTTCACCCATTTTTCCTCTCTATAAATATCTTTGACATGTTATTTTGACTGTCTCGCTACATATTTCTTCCTCTCTCTCACTTCTCCCTTTCACTCGCCTATGTTTCTCTCTTTCACTTCACTGTCTCTCCACCCTTATCCTCTTCTCTCTCACTTCTTCCTTTCTTCCTCCTGTCTGTTAATCTCCCCATCCCTATACTTCTTCCTCTCACAACTCCCTTTCTTACCCTTATATTCCTCTCTTTCTCTCCGCTGTCTCTCCAACTCTCTCTCTCTCTCTCTCTCTCTCTCTCTCTCTCTCTCTCTCTGCGTTCCTTCACCACCTCTTAAACCTCTTCCACCTGTTTCTCCACCTTTCCCCATCCACCTCTCCACATCCCTCCACCACACCCTCAGCATCCCATGTTGTTAATCTCTTCACCTGTTCTGCCACCTATCCACCTGTTCTCTCATCGTCCCTCTCCACATCTCTCCACCTCTCCACACCTGTCCACCTCTCCACACACATCCACCCCTCTCCACTTCAGTCTCAGCCCTAACACCTCCCTACTCCACTCTACATCTCCCTGCTTCTCTCCACCATTCCACATCTCTCCACCCCTCCACATCCTCCACTCTTCTCCACTCCACCTTCAACACCTGGTTCTAATTCCCTTGTCTGTATTTCATTACCTCTCCTCCACACCACCAAATCTCCATCACCTCTCCACCTACTGTAACTCCACACCTCTCCACCCCATGTTCATCCGTATCTTCTACCTCTCCGCAAAGCTCCACACCGTCCAGCCTCCACCTAGAACTTCTAAAATCTTCACAACCTCTCCCTTTCCACAGCTCTCCACCTTCCTTTCCACACCTCTCCACCTTCCTCTCCACACCTCTCACCTTCTCAACACTTCACTTCCCCCTTCACACCTCTCCACCTCCTGTCTCATCCCTACACCTCTCACCTCCTTCTCCACACCTCCACATATCTCCACTTCCCTTTCCATACTTCTCCCTCCCCCTCTCCACACATCTCACCTACCTCTCCACACCTCTCCACCTCTCTTCACACTTCACCTCACTCTCCACCTCACCTCACACTTCACCTCCCTTTCCATCTCTCTTCACACTTCACCTCCCTCTCCACATCCCCACCTCACCCTCCACACCTCTCACCTCCCTCGCCACACTTCTCCACCTCTGCGCACTTCACCTCCCTCTCCACCTCTCTTCACACTTCACCTCCCTCTCCACACCTCTCACGTCCCTCTCGACACTTCACCTCCCTCTCCACACCTCTCCATGCCGCCCCACCTCCTCCACACCTCTCCTCCACATCCTCAGAATCCGTCTCTGATTCGCTGTCTGTATTCCGGATGCGAATTCTGGGATGAAGGTGGAATAGCAAGAAGACGAATGGTAGAGAGAGAGAGAGAGAGAGAGAGAGAGAGAGAGATAAGATAGGGAGGAAAGGAGAATGGAGGGAA
This sequence comes from Coenobita brevimanus, assembly GCF_032717465.1. NCBI lineage: Eukaryota > Metazoa > Arthropoda > Malacostraca > Decapoda > Coenobitidae > Coenobita > Coenobita brevimanus. The sequence goes on along the minus strand of NC_136965.1, from coordinate 6,273,546 downwards.
TTGGAGGGGGAGGGAGGAGAGAGGAAAGAAGTGGATGGATGGAAGGGATAGAAGAGAGGGTGAAGAGAGGACGAATGGGTGGCGAGAATAGGAAGAAAAAGGAGGGGAAAGGGTGGAGAGGAAAAGAAGAGAAGAGAGAGGAAGGGATGGAAAGAGAAAGAGAGAGGAGGAGGACGAGTGAAAGACAAGGATAGGACGAATAGGGGGAGGAACGGTAGGGGAGAGGAGGGAAGAGAGGAGGGCGAATGGGAGGGAGGAAGAGTTAGGAGGAGGACGAGTGAATGGCGAGGATAGGACAAATAGGGAGAGGGGAGGATGAAGAGGAAGGGAGAGGTGAAAATGAGGAGTGAGGAAGAGGGAAAAGAGGGCGAATTGGTGAAGAGAAAGAGAGAAAGAGTAGATGACGAAGAGAGGAAAGGGAAGGAGAGACGAAAGAAAGAGAAGAGAAGAGGAGAAGAGAGAGAATTAATTGATAAAGGAGAAGGGAGGAGGAGAGAACTAAGGGTTGCCTGGATTAGAGAAGAATATTGGAGAGAAGGGGAGGCAAATGAATGTAGGTGAGAGAGAGAGAGAGAGAGAGAGAGAGAGAGAGAGAGAGAGAGAGAGAGAGAGAGAGAGAGAGAGAGAGAGAGAGAGAGAGAGAGAGAGAGGAAAAGCGTCCTTATCATCGACATTGGCATCAGAAGGGTTAATTACAGGACTTGGTTTTAATTACGCTTCTATCAGTTGAATAAAATCGTCTGAAAATAGGAAGAATTGTCTTGAAATTAAACCTCAGCCCCTATTCTCGTTTTAAGGAAGCTCCCTAACACCTTTTCCCAAGCGATTTATTTTGCTTATTACACGTGACCGCCCTCTTGTGTGATATATAAATCCTTCCAATATCGCCATACTCTGCATACATGACGTGGAAAACAATATTAACCTCCCATATCCGAAAATAAATCGCTAAGGAACAGGTGTTAGGGAGATATGGTTTCCGTATTCTTCGTCGGTTAAGGAAGCTCCCTAACACCATTTCCTAAGCGATTTATTTTACATACCATACCGCCCTCTTCTGTGTTATATAAATCCATCCAATATCGCCATACTCTGCATCAATAACGTGCAAAAGAATATTAACCTCCCATATCCAAAAATAAATCGCTAAGGAACAGGTGTTAGGGAGGGATTTTTTCTAACTGGAGGGGTTAGATACAGTATTCATTAACGCCTGTTTTACTATACTCCTTTCACTCCAACTTGGCCTAAAATTGCCATCTCTCCACCTTGAATACTGAATTAATAAACACAGATTAACGCAAGAATATGGTACTAGTCACGAAGAAGTGCTATGGGAAGGATCTGGAGTAGTAGTATTGTCTTTTGCTGCCACTGAGCTACGTGAAATAAGTCGTAAAAGAACGAAAATGTGGGCAAAGTTAAGGTGAAAGAATTATAGTAGATAGCGAAGGGAGAGAAGGAGAGATGAAGAGAAAGGAGGGAGGAAAACTGAGGCTGGAGGAGAGAATGGGGGAGGGAGTGTGGAGGGAGAGACGGAGGAAGATGGAGAGAAGTGGAGGGAGAGGAAGGGGTACTAGCACAGGAGGGAGAGAGAGGACGGGAGGAAAGAACAGTCGTGGAGAAGGAAGTGGATGGAGGAAAGAGGAAGAGGAAAGATGGAGGGAGACAGAAAACGAGGCTAGAGCAATGGAGGGAGAAGGAGGTGGAGGACGGGGTGGAGGAGGGAGGAGATGGAGGGACTGGAGGAGGGAGAAGGAGGTGGAGGAAGAGGATGGAAGCAGGCTGGGGAATGATGGAGGGACAGCGAGGGAAAGGTAAGGTGGAAGGAGGGCGGAGAGTAGGGTAGAGATGTGGTGTGGGGTGGTGCGGTGCGGTGTGGTGGGGTGTGGGATGGTGCGGTGTGGTGTGGTGGGATGTGGGGTGGTGCGGTGTGGTGTGGTGGGGTGTGGGGTGGTGCGGTGTGGTGTGGTGGGGTGTGGGGTGGTGCGGTGTGGTGTGGTGGGGTGTGGGGTGGTGCGGTGTGGTGTGGTGGGGTGTGGGGTGGTGTGGTGTGGTGTGGTGGGGTGTGGGGTGGTGGGGTGTGGTGTGGTGGGGTGTGGGGTGGTGTGGTGGGGTGTGGGGTGGTGTGGTGGGGTGTGGGGTGGTGCGGTGTGGTGTGGTGGGGTGTGGGGTGGTGCGGTGTGGTGTGGTGGGGTGTGGGGTGGTGCGGTGTGGTGTGGTGGGGTGTGGGGTGGTGCAGCGTGGTGCGGTGCGGTGTGGTGGGGTGTGGGGTGGTGGGGTGTGGTGTGGTGGGGTGTGGGGTGGTGCGGTGTAGTGTGGTGGGGTGTGGTGGGGTGTGGGGTGGTGGGGTGTGGTGGGGTGTGGGATGGTGCGGTGTGGTGTGGTGGGATGTGGGGTGGTGCGGTGTGGTGTGGTGGGGTGTGGGATGGTGCGGTGTGGTGTGGTGGGGTGTGGGGTGGTGCGGTGTGGTGTGGTGGGGTGTGGGGTGGTGCGGTGTGGTGTGGTGGGGTGTGGGGTGGTGCGGTGTGGTGTGGTGGGGTGTGGGATGGTGCGGTTTGATGTGGTGGGGTCGTGTGTGTGTGTGTGTGTGTGTGTGTGTGTGTGTGTGTGTGTGTGTGTGTGTGTGTGTGTGTGTGTAAATGCGTCAAATAATTAGTAATGCATGTACAACTTATTTCTTACACTTAATATATATATATATATATATAGAAGGACAGAACATCATTTTATGGAAACTGAAACATAACAAAGAACGTGGAAGTCTAACTGAGGTGGGGGGTGGAGGGGTGGGGGGATGGGGGGATTGTTAAGAGAGATACAACAAGGTGACCAATTTCGATTTTCTTTCGTAATTTATAGTAATTTGCAAAAGGAATAAAAAATCACCACTGCCTGAAAGTAGCTAAAAGAGAAAGATCTTTTTTTACTTTATTTACCTGTGTGTGTGGAGGTATAAATAAATTGGTTCAAATAAATATCATAATTAAATTGTTATCGGTGTTTACCTGACGTGACGTCACTGCTAGCCTCCCCCATCAGCTCATCCCGCCTCACCTCACACTTGGAGACCCTCGTGGGGGACTTGCACGTGTTGACAGTTTCTCTGGTATGTTAGTGATTTGCGGTGGTTTTTGGCGCTCGTTTGGCGATTTGCGCTGGGAAACTAGACGAATAGTGCTTCAGGGAGTGTCTTGGAGGAATGGGAAGGGCGAGCCACCTGAATCTCCGCCATCCCAAGGTGAGCGAAGTGGTTAGTCTTGCGGTTTGAGAGATGGTGTCAAAATATCTCACCTGTATCTCGTAAACTACATCCATTATCGTCATATTTCTTGCCGTATTCACAAATTTCATCATCGCCAGCTTTCACACGCATAATTTCATCGTGATTAAATGAAGGATGATTGAAATATGGAAGGATGTAGTTGAGATCACTATGTTGTTTGAGCGGCCATGTTCCCGGGACGCTGTGGGCCACCTAGCAAGCGTCATGCCATTGTTGTTGTTATTACGTTGTGTTCTTATGATATTACGAATACTTTAAGGGCAGGGCATTGAGAAGGTGGATTTTTTATTTTATTTTAGAGAGGTTTTGAGCGGAGAAAGATGACGAAGTAATAGAAGTTGTTGGGAGAAGTGGTTGAGGGAAGACGATGATGGAAGGGAATTGTGGAAGGGGGTAGGAAGGTGGGAGATGAAGTGGAGCAAGGATAGTGGAAGGTGAAGAGAGAGAGGTGGGGAAGAGGATGGTGGAGGAGGATGGAGAGGAGTAGGGTAGGGAAACTGAGACTGAAAAGAGAGAGGGAGAGGGGAAGGTGGAGGGGGGAGGAGGAGGATGGAGAGATGAGTTGGGTAAGAAAACTGAGACTGAAGAGAGAGAGGGAGAGAGAGAGAGGGGGGGGAGGTGGAGGGAGGAGAGTGGAGAGAGGAGTAGGGGAAGGAAACAGGCTGGAGAGAGAAAGGTGGAGGTACAAGGGATTGGAGAGAGACGGGGAAAGGAGGCTGGAGGAAGGAGAGAGGAGGGTGGAAGGAGGAGAGAGGAAGGTGGAAGAAAGTGGGGTCCGGAGAGAGAGAGAGAGAGAGAGAGAGAGGAGGGTGGTGGTCACGTGGGGGTGTCTGTGTGTCTTATATCTTTTGGCGAATTTAATAACTATAATTTCTCAGTGTATAGACAACTCTAGATTTGCAAGTGTTATAGAGACATGTAACGTAGGATTGATTTAGTGACGCTGGGAATATCTTTAATAATAATGAGTTTTGTTGATAATATTCTTGGTAAAAATTAACATCTGTGATTGGTTGGCCATCTGGATCTGGTGGTTCGGGTGGATTGGTTATGCCCCCCCCTCCCTCCCCCTCCCTTTCTCCCCAACACCCCCGCTGCACGCCCCACGCCCTCCCCCTTACCCCACCTCGTCTCCCACCCCCCCTCCCCCCACTCCTCCCCTTCACACACCCCACCTACCCCAAACCTGGCCCCACCATTCCTCTCCCCCACACCTCACCGCACCACCCCACACCCCACCACACCACACCGCACCATCCCTCACCCCACCACACCACACCGCACCATCCCACATCCCACCACACCACACCGCACCATCCCTCACCCCACCACACCACACCGCACCATCCCAAACCCCACCACACCATTCCACACCAACCTCTTCTTTTCGCTATCCCCCCGCTTCTCCCCCCAAACAACCCTTCCTCTCCCCCCTCCTTCATCTCCCCTCCCCCATTTCGTGCCAGAGGTGTGAGGGAGAAAGGAAAGCATCTGTAGGCCATTTACATTTATTTTTTACGATAAATTAGTTACCATAGTTAAGTATTTTTTTTCAAACTTTGTTACTCATGGATTGTTAAGTATTTTTTTTCAAACTTTGTTACTCATGGGTATAGACTTTATTGTACTGTTAGTTTTTGTTAGGTGGTTGTTAGATGGTTGTTAGGTAATTGCTGTTGTGGATTTTCTTGCTGGTTATTGCATTGGTGAAAACTTGTTACGTATTTATATTTTGTTGTTATTGATGCTTGTTCTGAATTACTGTCATTGTTTGCTAGTGTTTGTCTTAGTGTTATACTCTTGCTATTGTTCCTGTTCTCTTTTGCATGTTTGTTTGTTTCCTATACCCCTGCCGTGGCTCAGTAGGTAGCGTACTTGTCTCTCAGTGCATTTGCCTCGAGTCCAGGGTTCAGGCCCATTACGGAGGGCATTTAAGAGGGAAGCTGATTGTATGTCCCTCCATGTGCTTATATGTTTTCTCGCTCTGTCCGGTGTGTGGATGGTGGATAGACTCTCTCTCTCTCTCTCTCTCTCTCTCTCTCTCTCTCTCTCTCTCTCTCTCACACACACACACACACACACACACACACACACACACACACACGTTCAGATTTCTGTCTCGCATTCACGCACGCACACAAATTTCTCTTGCACACGCACATACACAAATCTCTCTCTCTCTCTCTCTCTCTCTCTCACACACACACACACACACACACACACACACACACACACACACACACACACACACACACACACACACACACACACACACACGTTCAGATTTCTGTCTCGCATTCACGCACGCACACAAATTTCTCTTGCACACGCACATACACAAATCTCTCTCTCTCTCTCTCTCTCTCTCTCTCTCTCTCACACACACACACACACACACACACACACACACACGCAACGCTAGTGAACACCTGAATAATTAAACAGGTGGAAAATATGTAAGGATATTTATTTTAGTTTCATTTTTTTTATCTTATATTACTTTCCTTTTTAATTATTTTTTTATATTTGTTTTGTGGGACTCGGTGTATTATTATTATTATTATTATTTATTATTATTATTTTTATTATTATTATTATTATTGTTGTTGTGGTTGTTGTTGTTACTACTACTACTACTATTATTATTATTATTATTATTATTATTATTATTATTGTTATTATCATCATCATCATCATTATTATTATTACTATTGCTCTTCTTTATCATCTTCTTCTTTTGTTTCTTCTTCTTCTTGTTTTTATTTATTTTACACGTCTCTGTATTACTCGCCAGTCCTTTATCTGAGCCCATTATTCCTACGTTCAAAAGACGGCGTACACGGTACACCGTACAGTGGAGGCGGTAGCTCAGTTGGTAGAGAGTTGGCCTACAGTCCTAACGGACCCGGGTTCAAATCCCGCTGGGGCAGGGAACAGTTTAAGGATTTGAATTCAGTAAAAACAGACTTTACTCATTTGCCAGAAGATCGGCCGACATGTCGTAAAAATACCCCCGCTAATACCAATACACCAGTCCTGTATGAGACAGCCCTAGCATGTATTCAGTATGGACGGTGGGTGTTAGCGCCGAAGTGGTGACATGTAGAGGTGTACGGTACGTAGGAGGACTACTGGGCCTTGAAAGCAGGCTGTGAAGCCTATGCCCAGAGTCGGTCACAAAAAAAAAAAAAAATGTCACCACTTCAGCACCAGTACCCACCGTCCATACGGAATACATTGCAGGGCTTACCTTCACATGTCACTATTTCAGCACCAATACCCACCGTCCATATTGTATACATTGCAGGGCTTACCTTCACATGTCCCCACTTTAGCACCAATACCCACCGTCCATATTGAATACAGTGCTGGGCTTACCTTCACATGTCACCACTTTAGCACCAATACCCACCGTCCATACTGAATACATTGCAGGGCTTACCTTCACATGTTACCATTTCAGCATCAATACCCACCTTCCATATTGAATACATTGCATGGCTTACCTTCACATGTCACCGTTTCAGCGCTAATATCCACCGTCCATACTGAATACATTGCAGGGCTTACCTTCACATGTCACCACTTCAGCACCAATACCCACCGTCCATATTGAATACATTCCTTTATCACCGCTACTTTGTTACTTTAATATTTTCCTCCTTTGTTACATTTTAATCTGTTCCTGCCGTTCCTGTATCACTATAATATTCTTTTCCGCACCATTTTTAATCCCTGGTCCTGCATACACAGCCTCTCTGCAAAACCCCAAATTTCCCTCTTTCCCTTTCCCCAAGATAATAGTATTGCAAGGAATTTACCGCAAGTGACTTAGGCTGTTCTTGAAGTGGATAGGCCAGTGTGTGTGGGTGGAAGAGGTTGGGGGAGTTGTGGATGTGTGGGTGTGGAGCGAGGGTGTGGATGTGTGGTGGTGTTGGGTGGATGAGTGAAGTGGGTGGAGGTGAGTGAGGTTTGTAAGTGGGGAGGTTAGAAGGGATGGAGAGGTGTGTGGAGTAGAGAGAGAGAGAGAGAGAGAGAGTGTGGGTGTGGGGATATGTGGGAGGGAATGTGCATGGGTGTATGGTGGAGGGTTTAGCTGATGTGGATATGCAAGAATCATTGAATGTGGGGGTGTGGATGGGAGATGTGGAGTGGGATGGGATGTGGAGGGAGGCGTGGTGGAGAACATAGTATTTTTAAAGCAGATATACCAGAGTGTTTCAGTGGGTGGGTGTGGGTGGGAGAGGTGGAAGTGGGTGTGGGTGTGGGAGCGGAGGTGAGCGCGAAAGAGAGAGTGTGTGGGTGTGGGTGTTGATGGGAGTGGAGGTGGGAGTGTGTGTGGGTGTGGAGGGGTTGGGTTTGTGGGTGGGTGTGGGTGTGGGGAGGGGTTGGGTGGGAGTGAAAAGGTGGGTGGAGTTATATTTGAAGCCGATATGCTATAGTGTTTTTGTGTGGGTGTGGGGTGCTGTGGGGGTGGGGTGGGGTTGGGGTGAGGAATTGGGGTGGAGGAAGGATGTGGAGGGAGTGTGGAGGTGTGAGGAGTCCATGTGGGGGAGGAGAGGCTGAGAAAAGGGAGTGGGAAGGGATGTGGAAGGATTGGGTGAGGTGAGAGAGAGAGAGAGAGAGAGAGAGAGAGAGAGGGAGAGAGAGAGAATGAGTGTAGAGGAAATACACACACACACACACACACACACACACACACACACACACACACACACACACACACACACACACACACACACCAAACTATTCACAGCTTCCTCCTTCCCTCTCCCACCCAAACAGCAGAAAGTGTAAATTAACTTCCGGTGTTTGCATTTTTTAATATTGGTGTGTATGTGTGTGTGTGTGTGTGTGTGTGTGTGTGTGTGTGTGTGTGTGTGTGTTTAAGTATCAGCCTTTCCCTGTGTGTGTGTGTGTGTGTGTGTGTGTGTGTGTGTGTGTGTGTGTGTGTGTGTGTGTGTGTGTACTAAACCAAATGTTTAGAATAATAATCTTTACGTAACCAGAAGGGCAAAAATCCACTCTATTCCCCACCACCATTTTCGCCCTTCGGTTCCATAGCCACAAGGGCGATTTTCCTCACACTTACCTTGGCTCCTTATGCCCATTTTCCCTTATAGAATAAGATTGGATCGCCTTATTAAGAATTATAAGCGAGATTATGTAATGGGGAGGGTGGTAGGTGGGGTAGGGTGGTAGACTGCTATTGGGAGGGTCACGGGTTCGATCCTACAGTAGATTTTATGAGGTCTTCGCT